>NW_017973348.1:0-21699 GCF_001876935.1 Asparagus officinalis
GAAAAGGTTTCGAAATAAAGCGATGAATTGTAGGGACCCGGTCAGCGAAGATTTCATCCTCGAGACCTGACACAACAATCTCTCCTTTGACATCCTTGAAGCTATGGGAATGGCGCCACCAAAGACCTGGAAGGACCTGAAGGTGCAAGGAGAACGAGCTGAACGATTCCTCAAAAGGAAGAAGGCGGAAAGGGGTCAAATAGCTAACAATGCCCCGCAAATCAAACGTTCGAGGTGCAAGCGCAGCCGCAACAGCAGCAACAAAAGGCGCCTCAACAACCAAGGTGGCAACAGCAGACCCCGAGGCCAAAAGCCTCGGAGCCAAAGTTCCCAAAAGTTTATTCGTTCAGAGAGGATGAAGTTCCCGGTATCTTCAAGTACCTCGTTGAGAACAACAAGATCAAACTGCCTCCAGTTCAGGATCAGGAAGATGCCAAGAGAGTCAACGATCCAAAATACTGCACATTTCATAGAGCGGTGCACCATCCCACCAAGGTATGCTATGCTCTTAAGGACAAGATCCAAGCTCTCATCGATGTTGGGGTCATTACCATGAAACAGGTGCGAATGCAGTCACGATTGGCTTCGGCTCCTTTCCCGTGAGCCAGTTCCAGCTTGAGCCGGTAATAAAAGCAGCGGTAAAGACGGTGAACGATGATCCTCACAAGCAGCGCCAGAAGGGACTTGTGCCACACACAGCCCCCAATGGTGAGATTCTTTGGGTTCATCCAGATCTGATCGGAGACGAGCAATGGACTGGAGTCTCTTCCAAGAAAAAGTCAAAGGGGAAAGGTAAGTCTTGTTATGGAGCTTCTGCCATTTCAGGAAAAGATGACGACAGAATTCCGGCCTTCCCACTTTCTGAAGATGAGCAGGAAACCTTCGCCACCCGGAGCGGGAATGAGTATCACTACAAGTACCCAGATGCTTCCGAGCAATTAGGTACCAAAACCCCTCCTACCAAGACATTGGCGGAGCTAGGAATTGCAGCAATTCCCCCAACGCCTGTAGCGACGGAGAAAATCCAGCAGAAGGAGAAGGGAAAAGAGCCTTTACGCCAAGAAGCCCAAAACCCGAGGCAGTCTCGATTCAATCATCCGATTGGAAGAGACAAACCGGGAAATGTGAGCTCTTCACCCCATTTCGACATTATGGCGCAGTTGGCCAACATCCCGGCTAGGATAACCCTATACGAGCTATTGCGCCTGTCCAAGGATACAAGGAAAGCATTACAGGAGGCTTTGAGCGATTCTGAAGCTTTTCTCACTCAAATCCTAACTCAGATCAAGCCATCTCCGGAAGGGCCAGAGCCGTCAGCTCAGCACTGCAATCTAGCGGCGCATCATTTTCCATGCATCTCTTTCACTAAAGAGGATATGCAAACAAAGAACTCGAAGCATGATCGGCCCTTGTACTTCACCGGGCACATTGGCTCCAGCATGGTCAACCGGATCCAAGTTGATCCGGGTTCCGCTGTCAGCATTATGCCATTCCGATTGATGCATCATCTCGGAATCCCGACGAGTAAATTAGCCTCCACTGGCACTACGATTTATGGATTCAACACCAGCGGGTCTAGGCCCTTGGGAAAGATCCGAATCAAATGCCAGATCGGAGATTTAAAATCAGAAGTTACTTGCTATGTAATTGATGCAGAAACGTCCTATAATTTGCTGTTGGGTCGACCTTGGATCCACGGTAACCTTATAGTTCCGTCAACTCTGCATCAATGCCTCAAGTACATAGACTCGAATAATGAAGTCAAGACGGTGGTCGCGGATAAGCAACCGTTTAAGGGATTGGAAAACTATTTCACCGATTCCCTTCTATACGGCGCTGAATCCGATACTGAATCACCGGCCCAAGGAACGGACAGCGGAGATGAAGCTGATACCGAAACTGGGCTTGATTACGATGGTGGTTTTGTACTTAATGACATTGTACCCATTGTAATCAATCTTGATGATGAAGAATCATCGGAGAATAGTTGTAATTGGCAACTTGCCGAAGAACTATCAATAAACGATGATTTAGAGTATTCGATGTGTCTTGATGACGTCACTAAAGAGCTTTGTGATAATCCTGACCTGCATATGCCTCTTCAGTCATTTTGTCTGACGAAAAAGCAGGTACAAGATCCATGCGGAGCGACGCTTGTCATCCCCGCGGGAAAATGGAGTGGAAAAGAAGTCGTCTACGGCAAAGGAAAAGAAGCTCCGACACCCGATCACTTCTTAGAAGAAGAAGAAGATGAAGATAAACCTGCTCCTCATCTATTCAGATATGACGCAAAAGCGCGCGATATGATGGAAAAGTATGGGTATGACTTCACACTCGGAGAAGGTCTTTTCTTTGGTCGAGGCCCACGAGTTCCACCTCGAATGGCCTATGTACCGAAGGGAAAACCCGACGATTATTATCGCTATAAAAGAGGTCTCGGCTACGTCTCCTCGTCCGACGACGAATGTTGCTGGCAAATCATTGATCAGATCGCTAACAAGGCTAGAAACGGATACTCTTCCGACTCTTCGGCTGGGGGTTCCGACACTAGCCTTGGCGAGACGTTCAAAAGGTTGATGTCAAATATGGTCACGGTCGATCCTACCGCAATAGAGGAAGACGACCAGATGCCAACATGGGAAGATCCTTGGGTTCACCACCTAAACATGCAGTATGGTGATAGGTTCGAGCAAAGAGAGCCTCCTACCGAAGATCAAGTACTCCAGGTGAATATGGGAACTGAGGAAAATCCTAAACCGATATTCATTAGCGATAGTCTTCTACCCGATGAGAAAGAAGAGTTAATCTCTCTTATCAAGGAGTACATTGACGTGTTCGCCTGGAATTATGAAGACATGCCAGGACTCGACCCGAACGTAGCAGTACATCGTCTCAATATCAAGATGGATGCCAAACCAGTCAAACAACAACAAAGACGGTTTCGTCCGCAAATGATGGAGGCGATCGAATCCGAGGTCAAGAAGCTTATTGACTCGGGCTTCGTTCGAGAGGAGCAACATCCAGAATGGCTAGCCAATATTGTCCCAGTCCTTAAGAAGAACGGGAAAGTCAGGATTTGTATCGACTTTCGGGATCTCAACACTGCTTGCCCAAAAGATGATTTTCCCCTCCCCATCACGGATGTCATCATCGACAATACGTGTGGGTTCGAGAGGATGTCTTTCATGGATGGTTTCTCTGGTTATAACCAGATAAAGATGCATCCGGATGATGAAAAGCACACCGCATTCAGAACGCCCCTCGGTGTCTTCTGTTACACAGTTATGCCCTTCGGCTTAAAGAACGCAGGTGCTACATATCAACGAGCTATGTCAAAGATCTTTCAGGATCATCTCCGAAAGACTGTTGAATGCTACGTAGATGATCTGGTCGTGAAAAGTCGTGATAAAAAGGATCACATCAAAGACTTAAAGACCATGTTCGACTTAATGCGAGCCCATCAGTTGAAGATGAATCCTACCAAGTCTTTCCTCGGAATGTCGAGTGGAAAATTCCTGGGATTCGTCGTCACCACCAAAGGTATCCACATCGATCCTGATAAGGTAAAGGCGATCAATGAATTACAACCTCCGAGAAACCTCAGGGAGCTCAGAGGATTGCAGGGGCGATTGGCTTATATCCGTCGGTTCATTTCGAACCTCTCAGGAAAATGCCAGCCATTCTCCAAGCTCGCAAAGAAGGGCGTATCATTTGTATGGGATGAAGCTTGTCAGAAAGCATTCGAGAGCATTAAAGAATATCTCTCAAAACCTCCCGTACTCGTTGCACCGAAATCGGGCAAACCGTTCTTGATTTATGTCAAGGCGACGAGCCATTCATTAAGTGCATTGCTTGCACAAGATGACGATAACGGTCACGAGCAGGCAGTGTATTACTTGAGCCGAACCATGGTGGGCGCCGAGTCTCGATATCCTATGATTGAGAGGGAATGCCTCGCCTTGGTGTTCGCCATTCAGAAGATGCGACATTATCTGGTCGGGCAGACCATTTACGTCATCTCTAAAGTTAATCCGGTTCGAGTATTCATGACTCAACCCGCTTCCATGAGCTGGCGGTTAGCAAAATGGGCCTTACTCTTGTCCCAATACGACTTGCATTTCAAGCAACAGAAGTCGGTCAAAGGACAGGCCATATGCGATCTCCTCGCAGCTAATCCAACTACGGATCCTGCCGAGATATACGACGACCTACCTGATGAAACCCACGAGGTCAACGCAACTTCACACCAACAAGTGTGGCGTTTATACTTCGATGGCGCCTCTCGAGCAGCTCTTGTCACAGATACTCCTGGACGTTCTAAGGTCTCCTCCGGGGTTGGAGTGGTCTTAGTTTCCCCAGGAAAACACGTGATGCCCCGAGCCTATTCATTAACCAAGCCATGTTCAAATAATGTGGCAGAGTATAATGCACTGATTATTGGACTCAACTTCGCTAAGGAGCTGGGGGTTGAGTATCTCGAAGCCTTCGGCGATTCTCAACTAATAGTCAAGCAAGTCCAAGGAGAATATGAAGTCCGAAGTCAGGATTTAATTCCATACCATAAGATGGCAGTGGAGATAGCGGAATCATTTGAAGGATTCTTCATCGAACATATTCCACGGCTACAGAATACCTATGCAGATGCGTTGGCCGCATTGGCCGTGTCACTAGCGCAGCCTCCCGAAACAGAGCAGTTTGTTACGGTAAGAACTCACCAACTCCTAGTGCCGCTTTACAGTGAAGATGCCGAGGAAGAAGAAGTTCAAGAGGTACACGCTACTCAAATCGAGTTCGAACCACGAGATTGGCGTTTCCCCATCATCGACTACGTCTTGCATGGAATCTTGCCAGAAGATGTGAAGGAAAGAGAGTCAATCCGGCGAAGAGCACCCAGATTCTACTACAATACAGAGAATCGAACGCTATACCGCAGGGGGTACGATGGGCTGATATTGCGTTGCCTATCAACCAAAGAAGCCCAAGAAGTGCTTAGAGAGGCACATGAAGGGGAGTGTGGCGCGCACGAGCCTGGCCCCAAGCTTTATGATCGCATCAGAAGAATGGGATATTTCTGGCCTCACATGATGAGCGAAGCAATCACATATGCCCGGAAGTGTCATGCGTGTCAAGTACATGCGAATTATATGCACCAACCTCCGGAGCATCTGCATCCCTCGGTAACATCTTGGCCGTTCGAGACTTGGGGAATGGACATTGTTGGTCCTATAAATCCCCCTTCGATCAAAGGCGACCGGTTCATCCTGGCGATTACCGATTACTTCTCCAAATGGGCTGAAGCAATTCCACTCAGAGAAGTTAAGACGAGCAACGTCATTGGATTCATCAAGCACCACATCATTTACAGGCATGGTGTTCCAAGACGAATCATACATGACAATGGTCCTCAGTTTGTCAGCAACGCCTTCATAAGGTTCTGCGAAAAATTCAAAATTCAGGACATCTCATCAACGGCTTATAATCCCACAGCAAATGGATTAGCTGAAGCCTTCAACAAGACTATCATAAAACTTTTGTCAAAGCTTGTGAAAAGTAACAAGCGAGATTGGGATGACAAGCTCGGTGCAGCACTATGGGCCTATCGTACCACGGTACGTACACCAACCGGTGCAACCCCGTATTCATTAGTATATGGATGTGAAGCCGTTCTCCCTTTGGAAGTTCAAATTCCATCTCTTCGGATCGCCCTTACAACCCAAATGACGACCGAAGAACAGCATCAAAAGCGCCTCGAAGAACTCGAGATGCTCGATGAAAAGCGCCTGGAGGCTCAACAGCATATCGAGTTCTACCAAGCCAGAATTTCTCGAGCCTTCGACAAAAAGGTTCGACAAAGGAGTTTTAAGGAAGGGGATTTGGTCTTAACTGAAAGACATCCTATGAACCTGAGCTCCAAGAAGAAGGGCAAGTTCGAGCCCAAATGGGAAGGACCGTTCGTAGTAGAAACAGTCTACTCAAACGGCGCCTATCGCCTAGTCACCAAAGATGGTGATCGGCTGATGATGCCAATAAATGGCAAATTCCTGAAGAGGTACTATCCTTAGCACCTTTCAGAAGGAGCTGATGTATCGGGAAGTTCCCGGAAGAATACCACATTGGGGTATTCTTAGGGATAACCTGGTCGGTATAAGAGAGATGAACAAGAAGTCCACATTCGAACCCCGAATGTTCTAGTTTGTCAGACTCTAACCCTCATCAGATGAGATCCAATCATTCGAGGGATTAATTTTCCCTCACAAAACTTTCATTGGTGTTCGATTACTCATAGTCTTCGCCACACATTCCTCACTCGGTCAAACCTTACGACAGTTAGGACCAAAGCCAAAGTCCCCTCTCGATTCCTTCAACGAACGAGAGGTCCACAAATCGGGCGGTCAAACTTTCACGTAGTTGTGATCGTTCCAAATTTCCCACTTGGTCAAACCTTACGACAGTTAGGACCAAAGCCAAAGTCCCCTCTCGATTCCTTCAATGAACGAGAGGTCCACTTTCAAACTCCCGAATGACCAAACCTTACGACAGTTAGGGTCATCTCGAACCCTCGCTTAGTCACAACTTACCCTGGTCGAGACTAAGACCGAGTCATCTTTTGTTCAAATGACCAAACCTTACGACAGTTAGGGTCGTTTGAACTTTCCGATTCTCGGAGTGGAGATCCCACTTCTAGTTTCATCCTGCGGATTCTGGAGGTGGAGATCCCACCTCGAGTTTCCCTCTTTTGCTGGAGATAGAATATAAAATTCTTCCTCTCCAGTTCTGAAGATAGAATATAAAATTCTTCCTCTTCAGAGTCAAATGACCAAACCTTACGACAGTTAGGGTCGTTTGAGCCTTTCGGATTCTGGGGGTGTGCCACCTCGAGTTTCCTTTCCAGCTGAAGATAGAATATAAAATTCTTCCTCTTCAGAGTCAAATGACCAAACCTTACGACAGTTAGGGTCGTTTGAGCCTTTCGGATTCTGGGGGTGTGCCACCTCGAGTTTCCTTTCCACCGGGAGATAGAATATAAAATTCTTCCTCTCCTCGGACCTTTCCGATGCTCGGAGTGGCGACCCCACTCCCAGTTCATCATTCCGGGTGCTCGGAGTGGAGATCCCATTCCCAGTTCATCCTTCCAGATACTGGGGGTGGGGAATCCCACCTCAAGTTTCCTTTCCAGCGGGAGATAGAATATAAAATTCTTCCTCTCCTCGGACCTTTCCGATGCTCGGAGTGGCGACCCCACTCCCAGTTCATCATTCCGGGTGCTCGGAGTGGAGA
Organism: Asparagus officinalis; assembly: GCF_001876935.1. Classification (NCBI taxonomy): domain Eukaryota; kingdom Viridiplantae; phylum Streptophyta; class Magnoliopsida; order Asparagales; family Asparagaceae; genus Asparagus; species Asparagus officinalis. Next base: position 7,279 of record NW_017973348.1, read on the forward strand.
TCCCATTCCCAGTTCATCCTTCCAGATACTGGGGGTGGGGAATCCCACCTCAAGTTTCCTTTCCAGCGGGAGATAGAATATAAAATTCTTCCTCTCCTATTTTGACACAACTTTCAACTTCCAATCCGCGCACTTGGTGCGTGGGGAATTTTATCCCGAATCCTAAGTAGGGATAAGTCAACACCTAACACGTGTTGCCGGGTAGCCTATTCCCGTAACAAGGGCAAAGTCTACGTATTCGAAGTCGTAGCAGCAAGTCTAAGGGAGTTCATTCCTTTAGCACAACGTTACATACGGAACGGATTTCGATAATCCGCATGCTAGCCCGATTCAAACGGTGATCGGTAAAGGCACATCAAACCCGTTGAAGGCTGGGGGTTTGCCAAAAACCCCAAAGTCAACGCCTAACACGCGTTGCCGGGTAGTCTATTCCCGTGAGAAAGACGAAGCCTATGTATTCAAGATCATAGCACAAAGCCTCAGAGAGTTTACTCTCTCAGCACAACGTTACATGCGGAACGGATTTCGACAATCCGCATGCTAGCCCGATTCAAACGGTAATCGGTAAAGGCACCTCAAACCCGTTGATGGCTGGGGGTTTGCCAAAAATCCCATAAATCTGTCATTCGGAAGAGATACAGAGAAAACACAAAAGAAGCAAATGCGGATTTTCTATTAATAAATCAAGTCAAAAGCATACAACAAAAGCTCGTTAGTCCGAAGGCAACCGACGGCTAAGAATATGAGACTCTAAACCAGAGAGCCTGTCCATATAGTCCTGCTCGAACTCCGCCTGCAGGCTAGCTCGGACAGAATCTTCGGAACTGTTGAGAACCTCTGCGGCTTCGTGTCGTAGCTTCATCAACCCCTCCTGCACTGATCCCAGCCTGTCGAGTGTCCATTCACGAGAACGCTCCAACCCAACCAGTTCCTCAGAAATGGTAGCGGCAGATTCTTCGGCGCGTTCCAAGGCCTCCTTCAGTCTAGCTATCTCTGCACGAGTGGAATCTAAGGAGCTCACTAACTCAGCTCTGCTGGTGTCTTTCCTCGCCAGAGAGGCCATCAGCTGCTCGACAGTGCGCTCACGTGATCGAAGCTCGCTGCCAACGGAAGATCGCAGTTCATGCCACTGCGTCAACCTATCCTCCACCTGAGAAGATGCAAAAGAGGGAGCTCCACCAGCCTTCAACTCCCTCAGCTCTCGAATCTCTGACTCCAGGGCAGCGAAATCAGCTGTAAAGGAATCGGCCAAATCCGGATATCCCTCTTCCCTCATCATCATCATGTGACGGGAGAAGGAACGCCTGAACTGATCAAAAGAAGACCCTCTGTGCAGAAGCTTATCAATCACGCCGTTATAAAAGGCAGTAAAGAAGCCGAGGTCAGTGCGGAAGACATCCCCATCTGGATTGGTATCGGCCAAGAGAGCATGGACCTGCTCATATAGAGACGGTCGAGAACCTGCAAGCAGCAGTATGGGAGGTCAAGAAACTATTAAATACAATCGAAAAGACCCTAAGGGAAATTCGAGGTATACCTATACCGGCGGAAATCCCCTCGGGTTGGGGTTCGACAGGCTCCGAAGTAACGACAGGAATGCTCATGGAAGGTATATCAACCCTCGTGGGCAAGTCAGTCGTATTAGGCGAAGGCGGGAAAACACCCGAAGCTATAGCAGAATCAGGTACAGCGCCTGGTCATATAGTTGCACTTCTTTATTAGTCAAAATGGAGACTGAGACAAGCAAAGAAGAGAGGAAATTGGATATATACCTGTGGATGAATCACTCTCAAAGAGTGGTCTCACAGTCCCGGTGGGAGCTTGTTCAGCTAACATATCGGCTAACAGTCCAGAGTCAGGTCTCGGGAAGACCGGTGCAGGAACATATCCCTGCTCTTCGAAATCTGCAATAGGGGAGGCCCCATCCCCGTCTGGCCCTTCTGTCGCAACACCTGCAGCACCGGATGTAGGTATATCTGAAAATGAACCGGTGGGATCAACACCATCTGCCTGCCCAAGATCGATGTTCAGATCAATGCCCAGGGAGCCATCACGAAGGGCGTCGCACACCTGCTGCATGAAGCAGTCCATGTTGTCAGCCCCAGAGAATACCGGACCTGGTGGAAGCTCGCCCTCCTCGAAGAACCCTGAATTATGAAACAGGATCAGGGATCCCGGAAGGTAAATCATCTTAAAGCAATAAAAGTGGGTACAACAAAATGTTACCTTCCTCCCCGTCGGCAAAGCCTCCTGAATCTACCCCATGGGAGCGCTGATCAACATGAGGTTTATGGGCAATCTTTTTCCTTTTCGAAGGATCACCCCTCATAGAACCAACGGGGCGGTCATGCGAAGTTTGGCCACCAAACTTGGATTTCGCACGACGGGAAGCGAGCGACCCATGGTCGTCGGCTACCCCACCTGAAACAACAAGAATCATCTCATGAACCAGATCTTTCGCCAATACCAATTGAAGTCGAGAAAGAGGATCAAAGAGCATGACAAACCTGTATCAAGTTCTGCTTGGTCGGTATCTATATCTGCATACTCCCCTTCGGGAATTCCGGTGGACTTCTTCCTCTGTCTCTGAGCAGGCTCAGCCCTGCGAGCAGCCATCATAGCAGATTGAACCAAGTGATCGGATTCTAGTTCCGAAAGACTCCTCACACTTATGGATTCATCGGCAGAGAGGAACCATTTACAGCTGAGGAAGGTAATCATCGGCTTGCGTTTATAGGAGGGAAGAGCAAACTGAGCCCCGGTGCAGCCAACCATGGTCCATAACCACGCCCGTACGCCGTCAACGAGTCCTCCCTCAACACGCAAACTACGACTCGGATTCCCAACGTATAGTTGGTCATAGCCAAACTGACGTGCGAAACGGCAGGGAAGGTAAGGCTCTATGTGGCAGCGGTCCTTCACCCGGAGAACAAGATACCCGACTCGGATGTTCACCAACCAGCGGAAACAACCGACGTCGAGAGCAGTCCGGTTAGTTCGGGGTTTCTCCATATCAGTCAACTCCTCGCCATAACGTCCCGAAAAGCGAGGGAAGCATTTGAAGAACTCCCAGTTCCTGCGAACTCGAAGTTCTTTTTGTACATCTTCAAATTTCTTCCCAACCCATCTACTCTCCTCCAACAGCTGTAGGAAAGGAACGGGAACATCAACGGCGCTGGGCGCCGACATCAAGTCCGGACGGTGAAGAACGAACCACGCCATCAAATAAGCGTAGGGCAGCTCAACCTTCGGGCAGGTAAGCTCAGTCGAGGGTTTAGAACCCACTTGGGTAAGAACACGAACTACACCCCTAAGCCCGCAATGGATGCTGGCAACCATCGCTGGAAGCAGAGAAAGCTCCCTCCCATAAGCTAGCTGGACCGCAGGGAAGAGCACCTCGAGGGGTAGAGCGTCTGAAGACTGATATGGAACAACACACTTCTTCAGCCAAAGAGCAAGGTAGCCAGCTAACAGAGACCGAGGATCGATAGACTTCTGGGCATGATAGAGGAACGATCGAAACTTAGTCCCGGCCGGAAAAGCCCCCTCGGCACTAGCAATGGTATAAGAATGAGTTTCATTCTTCTCCATCAGCTCATTAATAGCGGCAGGGGTCAAAACGCCTAACTCATGTATGGACTCCTCGGAATCATCCTCCAAGTTAGGAAACAGGTAAACAGCAAACTGCTTCAAGCTGATCTTCCTCTTCGTCTTCGCTGGAGGAGAACTCTGGAGCAAACAGGTGTGATAATGACAGGTGAGGTCCCAGAGAGTGTCATACACATCGGGAGTATCCTTCTTCAAACACTCCAACTGTTGGTTAGAAGGGAAGTATTCCTGATACGGGCAATCTCCCATCGAAAGCCCGGAAACCTGGTGCATCTCATGAAGAGCCAACCCTAGCTCTCCGCCACTGGTCAAGAAGGTATTACTATCAGGCATATATGTCTCGAGCAATGCCAAGAAGTGACGGCAGCTAACGGGAAGTCCATACATAGTAGCCCGTATGGGCGTATATAATCCACTACCCTTCAAGTCTCTCTCCCAGCGTCCCAGAACATAACTGGTCAAACGGGTCCACCATCCCTTAGCCAGTGAGGAAGCCCAACCATAACATCGGTAATCCAGTCGAGGTAATTGTCTTCCCAGATGAGCTAAACGATTCCTCACGGTGAGAGCGGCCGCCGATACCTCGCCTGGAGGTGCAGTGTCAAGACCCATGATCCCGGGTCGAAGGCCACAAATGGATTGATACCCCAGAGAACCGGGACTCTTGTGATGAGAAATGTATCCGCACTGAACGTGTGTAACAGCATTGGTAAGAGGCCAGGACATCTGTCGCCCCACAGCCTGTTTCTCCAAGTCAGTAAAAGAGCACTGGCGAGGAATAGAGGGGATATATAAAAGAGCTCCCTCGTCAAGGGTAAGCCAGTGCTCCTCAGCAAGAGTCAGCGCGGCAGGATCTTCGGTGCGATCCCCGAATAGAAAACCCGGCTTCTTTAAAGCTTCAGTAGAAGTGGCGTCTGCGGTGAGAGGAGCATCGGTGATAAGTTGGCGTAAACAGTGACGCCCTCCATCCTTTATCAAGCGACAGAACTCGTCTGAGCGATCTCTGTCGAACTGCGGAAGGGGATCGATGATCTGCCTGGCAGAAGCCGAAGAAAACACTTCCCTACTACAACCGGTAGGGGCATGATGAGGGAGACTACCCCCGGGAAACTCAACTGCAACAAAGCAAAGATGGAGTCAGAAAATCCATGTCATAAACGCAAGACGAGATTATTCGATTTCGAGTGCCCTACACCGGGAGAACGGTATGCGTCATCACGTAGACACCGTGATAACATATACCGACCTATAAGGTGTAAGGCAACACGAGATCGCCCCAATATAACCGAGGACTTGAATTGGCTAAGCAAAGCAAGTCCGAAACCTTAACCCCCGCGGGAGGGGTATCGGTTCTTCCGTCATGACCCGCGAGAGGTCAATCCGGGATAAAAGAAAAAAATATATATAAGATTCTTACCCCCAAAGCAAGAGGTCACTGGAGATGATGTCGTAGGAGCCTCCTCCACGCCATGCTGCGAGCAAGGGTGACTCCCGGAAAGACGAGACCGACGGGGAGACATCGTGAATCTGCAATGAAGAGCAGTACATCAGGTACGATATATATACACGAAATATCGGAAGAAGGGAAATTAAGCACTTGGACTCGAAATCCTAATAACAAATAGGATTTTGTAGTTAAAGTCTAATTAAGCCTACGAATTTCGTGCACGCGAAACGATAATCGTCATTTCGCGGAAAATTTTGGTGAAATACCCAAAATACCCCTCGTGCTCAAGGCCAAATTCAGGTCAAGGACACGTATGACTCGGGTTATGGTCATCATACTTGATCATCGAACATCCCGGTACCCTATAATTTTGATCAAATTTTGCAAATAAGCCCTTTTGCAGAATTTGGTCAATTTTACATAAAAGTCCCTCCATGAACTTTTGGTTTTGCATCCATATGCTTTTACCAAAAATTCGATCAAGGGTCGGGGGTTTAAACTTCTTGGATTTCAGCCCCAAATTCGTGGCTCTTTTGACAATAAGCCCCTCCAAATATTTAGGGACTGTTTTGCAAATAAACCCCTCAAACAGTTCTTTAACCCTCTTACACAAAGCACCCCCATTTCTTGAAGAAACAAACACGAACCCAAGCCTCCCAAATTTCAGTTCATGTTTGCATAAGAGCCCCCAAAATTTCAGACCCACGAATTTTGCAAATAAACCCCTATAGTTTCGGTTTTTGCAATAAAACCCCCCAAATGCTTATTTCATCCATAAACCCTTATCTATTACAAGCATAAAGACATGATCTTTGCAAGAAAATAAGGGGTTTGTGAAGAAAAACTTACCAAGTCAAAGGAGTTTTCCTTCGGGCTCGGAAATGGAGGCCAAGACCCTCGTTTGAAAGAGGAGAAGATTCCGGCAAATGGGTACCCGTCAAAATCCCGAATCTTTTAAGGGATTGAAGGGTTCTCAAGAGCAAATCAATGGAGGAAAGAGGGGGAGGAAGAAGAAAGAAAACCGAAAATGGGGGGAAAGAATTCGGTTTTGGGGGTGGGGTTCTCTCTTGAAATTCAAAATAAAGGAGGGGGGGACCATGCACAAGAGGCCAAAAAAAGGAACAAGACAAAACTAGGGGAGAAACACCCCTAGGGGTGTCTCGGCATTGCCGAGACACCCCCAAGGGTGTCTCGGCATTGCCGAGCAAGAGTATAAACTGTTCCTCAATACTCCAAAGAGTACAAGAGTATAAACTGTTCCTCAATACTCCAAAGAGTACAAGAGTATAAACTGTTCCTCAATACTCCAAAGAGTACAAGAGTATAAACTGTTCCTCAATACTCCAAAGAGTACAAGAGTATAAACTGTTCCTCAATACTCCAAAGAGTACAAGAGTATAAACTGTTCCTCAATACTCCAAAGAGTACAAGAGTATAAACTGTTCCTCAATACTCCAAAGAGTACAAGAGTATAAACTGTTCCTCAATACTCCAAAGAGTACAAGAGTATAAACTGTTCCTCAATACTCCAAAGAGTACAAGAGTATAAACTGTTCCTCAATACTCCAAAGAGTACAAGAGTATAAACTGTTCCTCAATACTCCAAAGAGTACAAGAGTATAAACTGTTCCTCAATACTCCAAAGAGTACAAGAGTATAAACTGTTCCTCAATACTCCAAAGAGTACAAGAGTATAAACTGTTCCTCAATACTCCAAAGAGTACAAGAGTATAAACTGTTCCTCAATACTCCAAAGAGTACAAGAGTATAAACTGTTCCTCAATACTCCAAAGAGTACAAGAGTATAAACTGTTCCTCAATACTCCAAAGAGTACAAGAGTATAAACTGTTCCTCAATACTCCAAAGAGTACAAGAGTATAAACTGTTCCTCAATACTCCAAAGAGTACAAGAGTATAAACTGTTCCTCAATACTCCAAAGAGTACAAGAGTATAAACTGTTCCTCAATACTCCAAAGAGTACAAGAGTATAAACTGTTCCTCAATACTCCAAAGAGTACAAGAGTATAAACTGTTCCTCAATACTCCAAAGAGTACAAGAGTATAAACTGTTCCTCAATACTCCAAAGAGTACAAGAGTATAAACTGTTCCTCAATACTCCAAAGAGTACAAGAGTATAAACTGTTCCTCAATACTCCAAAGAGTACAAGAGTATAAACTGTTCCTCAATACTCCAAAGAGTACAAGAGTATAAACTGTTCCTCAATACTCCAAAGAGTACAAGAGTATAAACTGTTCCTCAATACTCCAAAGAGTACAAGAGTATAAACTGTTCCTCAATACTCCAAAGAGTACAAGAGTATAAACTGTTCCTCAATACTCCAAAGAGTACAAGAGTATAAACTGTTCCTCAATACTCCAAAGAGTACAAGAGTATAAACTGTTCCTCAATACTCCAAAGAGTACAAGAGTATAAACTGTTCCTCAATACTCCAAAGAGTACAAGAGTATAAACTGTTCCTCAATACTCCAAAGAGTACAAGAGTATAAACTGTTCCTCAATACTCCAAAGAGTACAAGAGTATAAACTGTTCCTCAATACTCCAAAGAGTACAAGAGTATAAACTGTTCCTCAATACTCCAAAGAGTACAAGAGTATAAACTGTTCCTCAATACTCCAAAGAGTACAAGAGTATAAACTGTTCCTCAATACTCCAAAGAGTACAAGAGTATAAACTGTTCCTCAATACTCCAAAGAGTACAAGAGTATAAACTGTTCCTCAATACTCCAAAGAGTACAAGAGTATAAACTGTTCCTCAATACTCCAAAGAGTACAAGAGTATAAACTGTTCCTCAATACTCCAAAGAGTACAAGAGTATAAACTGTTCCTCAATACTCCAAAGAGTACAAGAGTATAAACTGTTCCTCAATACTCCAAAGAGTACAAGAGTATAAACTGTTCCTCAATACTCCAAAGAGTACAAGAGTATAAACTGTTCCTCAATACTCCAAAGAGTACAAGAGTATAAACTGTTCCTCAATACTCCAAAGAGTACAAGAGTATAAACTGTTCCTCAATACTCCAAAGAGTACAAGAGTATAAACTGTTCCTCAATACTCCAAAGAGTACAAGAGTATAAACTGTTCCTCAATACTCCAAAGAGTACAAGAGTATAAACTGTTCCTCAATACTCCAAAGAGTACAAGAGTATAAACTGTTCCTCAATACTCCAAAGAGTACAAGAGTATAAACTGTTCCTCAATACTCCAAAGAGTACAAGAGTATAAACTGTTCCTCAATACTCCAAAGAGTACAAGAGTATAAACTGTTCCTCAATACTCCAAAGAGTACAAGAGTATAAACTGTTCCTCAATACTCCAAAGAGTACAAGAGTATAAACTGTTCCTCAATACTCCAAAGAGTACAAGAGTATAAACTGTTCCTCAATACTCCAAAGAGTACAAGAGTATAAACTGTTCCTCAATACTCCAAAGAGTACAAGAGTATAAACTGTTCCTCAATACTCCAAAGAGTACAAGAGTATAAACTGTTCCTCAATACTCCAAAGAGTACAAGAGTATAAACTGTTCCTCAATACTCCAAAGAGTACAAGAGTATAAACTGTTCCTCAATACTCCAAAGAGTACAAGAGTATAAACTGTTCCTCAATACTCCAAAGAGTACAAGAGTATAAACTGTTCCTCAATACTCCAAAGAGTACAAGAGTATAAACTGTTCCTCAATACTCCAAAGAGTACAAGAGTATAAACTGTTCCTCAATACTCCAAAGAGTACAAGAGTATAAACTGTTCCTCAATACTCCAAAGAGTACAAGAGTATAAACTGTTCCTCAATACTCCAAAGAGTACAAGAGTATAAACTGTTCCTCAATACTCCAAAGAGTACAAGAGTATAAACTGTTCCTCAATACTCCAAAGAGTACAAGAGTATAAACTGTTCCTCAATACTCCAAAGAGTACAAGAGTATAAACTGTTCCTCAATACTCCAAAGAGTACAAGAGTATAAACTGTTCCTCAATACTCCAAAGAGTACAAGAGTATAAACTGTTTCTCGATACTCCGATAAGTATAAGAGTATAAACTGCTTCTCACTCCAAAGAGTATACGAGTATAAACTGTTTCTCATTCCTCCTACCGGTATATGAGGTTAAACTGCTCCCTGATACTCCAATAGGTATATGAGTCTAAACTATTTCCTACCATTGACGGGAAGTTCCTGGAGGATATTACGCTAATATTCTTAAGGATAACCCGGTCGGACAACCAAGTCAAACCCAGTTCCAAGAGAGAAACTGGGGGTGGATTATCCAATGCATCGGGAAGTTCCCGAAAGAATACCACATGGGTATTCTTAGGGATAACCCAATCATTGTGGAATTGGTGAATAAGAAATTCACGTTCGAACTCTGAAGGTCAGAATGTCTCTTCTTATTCTCTAACTCTTATGAGTTATTTTTGTGAGAAGAGATCCAATCTTCTGGTAGGTTAATCTTTCCTCACCAAACCATCCGCTGATCAAATCAAACGACAGTGGACCCACCAACATTCCCATCTGCCAGTCATTGGCGTTTCTCAGACTCAACGTGCTAGGTCCTAAACGCCTAACATTAAAGTCTCCCTTTGAGTGGTAATATGGGTTGGCACTTTCTTTGCTACCCGTATTCCACTCTCTTTGCGTTCTGGTCAAACCTATAAAAGTTAGGGCCAAAGCCAAAATCCCCTCTCGATTCCTCCAATGAACGAGAGGTCCACCTTCAAATCGAGCGATCAAACCTTCCGACAGTTAGGTCGTCTCAAACTCCTGCTTGGTCAAACATTCATACAGTTAGGGCCACAGCCAAAATCTCCTCTCGATTCCCCCAATGAACGAGAGGTCCACTTCCAAATCGGGTAATCAAACCTTCCGACAGTTAGGGTTATCCGAATTGTTACGATTCTCGGAGTGGAGATCCCACTCTTAGTTTCATCCTTCCGGATTCTGGGGGTGGAGATCCCACCTCGAGTTTCCTTTCCAGCTGTAGATAGAATATAAAATTCTTCCTCTTCAGCACCGGGAGATAGAATATAAAATTCTTCCTCTCCTCGGACCTTTCCGATGCTCGGAGTGGAGAACCCACTCCCAGTTCATCATTCCGGATTCTGGGGGTGGGGGATCCCACCTCAAGTTCCCTTTCCAGCTGTAGATAGAATATAAAATTCTTCCTCTTCAGCACCGGGAGATAGAATATAAAATTCTTCCTCTCCCGTTTCTCAATCTGTCTTTGCTTTTAGAAAAGACACGATTGTCAAATCCGGGCACTCGATGCACGGGGAATTTTATCCCGAAGCCTGAGTAGGGATAAGTCAACGCCTAACACGCGTTGCCGGGTAGTCTATTCCCGTGAGAAAGACGAAGTCTATGTATTCAAAATCATAGCATTAAGTCTAAGAGAAGCAATTCTCTTAGCACAACGTTACATGTGAAACGGGTTTTAATAATTCACATGCTAGCCCGATTCAAACGGTAATCGGTAAAGGCACATCAAACCCGTTGATGGCTGGGGGTTTGCCAAAAATCCCAAAGCCTATGTCTAACACGCGTTGCCGGTTAGTCTTTGACCGTAAAAAAGGACAAAAGACCACATATTCAACATTGTGGCAGGATGTTATTGATAACACCGTAATCCGTGCCTCACACGCACGGGGAATTTTATCCTGAATCCTAAGTAAGGATAAGTCAACACCTAACCCGTGTTGCCGGGTAGCCTATTCCCGTAACAATAGCAAAGCCTATGTATTCAACATCATAGCACAAAGTCTAAGAGAATTCTCTCTCTTAGCACAACGTTACATGCGGAACGGATTTCGTCAATCCGCATGCTAGCCCGACTCAAACGGTAGTCGGTAAAGGCTAATCAAATCCGTTGAAGGCTGGGGATTAGCCAAAAATCCTAAAGTCAACGCCTAACACGCGTTGCCGGGTAGTCTATTCCCGTGAGAAAGACGAAGTCTACGTATTCAATATCGTAGCACTAAAAGGGTTAACTCTTTTAGCTTAAACGTCACATAGGAGCGGACTTAAACAATCCGCATGCTAGCCCGACTCAAACGGTAGTCGGTAAAGGCTAATCAAATCCGTTGAAGGCTGGGGATTAGCCAAAAATCCTAAAGTCAACGCCTAACACGCGTCGCCGGGTAGTCTATTCCCGTGAGAAAGACGAAGTCTACGTATTCAATATCGTAGCACTAAGAGCGTTAACTCTCTTAGCACAACAAAGTCAACGCCTAATACACGTTGCCGGGTAGTCTATTCCCGTGAGAAAGACGAAGTCTACGTATTCAATATCGTAGCACTAAGAGCGTTAACTCTCTTAGCACGACGTCATATGCGGAACGGATTTAGATAATCCGCATACTAGCCCGACTCAAACGGTAGTCGGTAAAGGCTTATCAAATCCGTTGATGGCTGAGGATTTGCCAAAAATTCTATAACTGCGAGTCATTGACGCATCAACTCCTCTAGTTGGTCTCGTGACTTGAGCACCCAACAAATTCAGGATAAAATCCACACATGCAGATGAATCAACTTTAACAGTTGGTCCTGCAACCCCAACATTCGGGACCGCGATGCTCCAATATCTTAAGAGTTTAAACTGTGTATACTCCAGCAAACGTACGAGTATAAACTGTAGGTGGACGCCGGTCAACGCGTAACCTTAGGTCAACGCCGGACAGCGCGTTGCGACAAAAGTCAACACGTGACGACGAAAGTCAACACGTGACGACAAAAGCCAACCAAAACCCTAAGGTGGGCGCCGGTCAACGCGTAACCTTGGGTCAACGCCGGACAGCGCGTTGCGTCAAAAGTCAACACGTGACGACGAAAGTCAACACGTGACGACAAAAGCCAACCTATGCGGTTCAAAACCCTAAGGTGGACGCCGGTCAACGCGTAACCTTAGGTCAACGCCGGACAGCGCGTTGCGACAAAAGTCAACACGTGACGACGAAAGTCAACACGTGACGACGAAAGTCAACCCACGCGGTTCAAAACCCTAAGGTGAGCGCCGGTCAACGCGTAACCTTAGGTCAACGCCGGACAGCGCGTTGCGACAAAAAGTCAACCCCCAGTGATTCAGAACCCTAAGCCAGCACAATGTGGCGGAGGTAGTTCAAAGTCAACTCAATGACACGAGCCAAACTCAATTCATTAGCTGCAGACTCGAGACTCCGACGACGGCCAGACGATAAACGCAACGCCGGAAGAACCTCGGCTATTCGTCAAAGCATCGAATAGATCGAAAATCGAAAGAGTCAAGAGTTGAAGCTAACTACGCCGACTGAAGGCCAGATCAATCACATCCAAAGTATTCCAGCCTCTTCTATAAAAGAAACGAGTCAGGAACACTTTGGAGGGGGTATCTGTAGGCATCGAAAATTGCCTATAGTTCTCCACAACCGGTTCAGTGTTAACGAGCGACGATGAACGTCACCATCCAATCCACATGAGCCTAATCGACGTCGACAAACGACTGAAGTGAATCGACGAGTTACATGAGCGGATAGGACTTCGGAATCACGAAGACCCGGACCAATCGGGAAGCCCGACACTGTTCACAAAAAGGACAACGCCCCTCGCGTCCCGTTCACCCCACGAGACACCCCAAGGGTGTCTCGGCTAAGGCCGAGACACCCTAGGGTGTCTCGGCATGGCCGAGACACCCCAAGGGGTGTCTTGGCCGCCAAGACACCCCAAGGGGGTGTCCTCACCTTTTACCACCCCCCCTCTTGGTTTCCTATAAATAGGCCCCTTAGACGAATCAACGGCAAACACACCCGGAAGGACCTCGGACTGAACTGAGGCACCCGGGGGTGTCTCGGCAAGCTCGAAACACCCGAGGGGTGTCTTGGCAAGACCAAGACACCCCAGGGGTGTCTTGGCCGCCAAGACACCCCAAGGGGGTGTCCTCACCTTTTACCACCCCCCCTCTTGGTTTCCTATAAATAGGCCCCTTAGGCCTTCATTTCAAAGGGCTGGATTATTTTGTCTTGGAGCAAGGCTAGAGAGAGGAGGGAGAGGATTTTTAGAGAGCCTAGGCGAAGCCCTCGGAGCAAGGCCTAGGCGAAGCCCTGCCGGATCGAGGAGTGAGCGAGCCTTCTGCAGCAAAGGAGCCTTCTTCTTCATTCCCCCTTTTCTTTTCCTTAGTATTGCCCCTTAGCGGTGATACTAAGTAGAGCTGGTGTCTCGCTTTAGCCGAGATATAAGCTTCATAGCTTCTTAGATCCCCCGCGGATCGACGAAGCTCTGTCCGATTTTTCGGGATCAGAAGTTTCTAAATCCCTCCGCGGATAGACGAAGCTCTGCCCGATTTTCTCAGACCAGATCTGAGTGCCCCGGTGGTCCACGGATATCAACGTCCTGTTCCAAAGCCCCGAGGAGAGTTTCAGTGTTCGAGAGAATTTCCACCGCAACGCCTGAATCCAAGCCTAGGCGTTACCGACGAAGAAGAAAGATGGTCAAAGACGGAGAATTCCCGAAGGTCACCATCAACATGGCCAGCAAAGGAGCATCGACAGGGGACAATCCCGAGTCAATCCCGTTGGTACCTTGGTATTTAACTCATCTGCAGCCCGGAACCATCACACGAGGGACCTATGGTAGGGTTCGGACGAGATTACCGTCGGAAGATGAAGGATCAGATGCCGGCTCTGCAATTGCATCGGACAACACGGTATCCAGCGAGGGGCAACCCCGTGAGGTACTCATGATCAGCGCCGAACAAAGTTCGAGATGGAGATGACCCTGCAGCGGATGAGGGAGATGCACGACCAGCAAATCACAGCTCTGACAACTCATCAAGAGGAGCCCACTCGACCCAATCATCAGAACCAAGAAGAGAATGAACGGGAAGGGAATAATGTCATTATTCCCCCTGTCAACAACGACAACGGAGGTGGCCCTGTAGATGATAATGCCAAAGAGGACCACATCACCTCTTCCCAAAGCCACTCGAAGATAGAAACAAGTGAAGATAAGAAGATGAAGGACTTGGAGAGCAAAATCAATGCATTGATGAATGCTCAAGAGGTAAAAAGATCCGGTATACCATGTCTGTATCCAAGGGAGTGGGAATCGATTCCGTATCCGGCAAAGTTCAATTTAATTAACTTTACGCCGTTTGACGGAAAGGGTTCCCCTACCCAACACTTAATATACTTTAAGTCCCATTTAGGGATAATCTCCGGCAACGAACCCTTGATGGTACGGTCATTCGTTGGCACTCTTCGCAGAGCGGCCTTCGATTGGTATCATCGCCTCAAGCCGGGGAGCGTCAGCTGTTGGGACGACATGGAGGACATGTTCCTGACGAACTTCTTCGACGACGACACCGAGGTTTCAA
>NW_017973349.1:0-2137 GCF_001876935.1 Asparagus officinalis
GGACGCCGGTCAACGCGTAACCCTAGGTCAACGCCGGTCAACGCGTTGCGATAAAAAGCCAACACACGGTGATCCGAAACCCTAAGCCAGCACGATGTGGCGGAGGTAGTTCAAAGTCAACTCAATGACACGAGCAAAACTCAATTCATCAGCTGCAGACTCGAGACTCCGACGACGGCCAGACGATAAACACAGCGCCGGAAGAACCTTGTCTATTCGTCAAAGCTTCGAATAGATCGAAAATCGAAAGAGTCAAGAGTTGAATCTAACTACACCGACTGAAGGCCAGATCAATCACATCCAAAGTATTCCAGCCTCTTCTGTTTTCGGTAAAAGTCGCTGTTTTCATTGATATTCTCTTTTTGAGATCTGTTACAACTTCAAGCGTTACAACAGAATAAAATGAAAACAAAAGATATTACAACTTAAACGAAAATAAACACGAGGTCCCGGTTTGGTGCGGTCTCGCTTGCGTGGGTTGTTGGCCTGTGACGGGGATGTTGATATCCGTGGACCGCCGACTCTTCAAGATCTCTTTTCCATCGGGCAGAGTTTCGTCTATCCGCGGGGGGATTTTAGAAACTCTGAACTTCGTCGATCTGCGTGAGATCTTAGAAGTTTATAGCTCCTATCTCGGGTAATCGAGATATTCGCTCTACTTAGTATCACCGCTAAGGGGCAACACTAAGGAAAATAGAAAGGGGAATGAAGAAGGAGGCTCCTTTGCTGTAGAAGGCTCGCTCACTCCTCGATCCGGCAGGGCTTCGCCGCTCTCTTAGAAAACCCCGACTCCTTCCTCCGGCAGGGCTTCGCCGCTCCTCTCTGGAATTTCAGATCTCAAAGGCTAGAGCTCTAGATCTGAAATTTCTCTCCCAAAACCAAGGCCAAGAGAATGGAGGCCCTAGGGGCCTATTTATAGGAAAACCAAGGGGTAGGGGCTGGTTGAGGACACCCCCTAGGGGGGTGTCTCGGCTCCAAAACCGAGACACCCCCCATGGGGTGTCTCGGCCAAGGCCGACACCCCCCATGGGGTGTCTCGGCTATTGGCCGAGACACCCCCATGGGGTGTCTCGGCCACGGCCGAGACACACCCCTAGGGGTGTCTCGGCCATGGCCGAGACACCCCCCTTGGGGTGTCTCGGTTGTGGCCGAGACACTCCTTAGGGGGTGTCTCGGCTATTGGCCGAGACCTGTTTGGGTGTCCCCGGTTCAGCCCGGGGCCGTGCCGTTGTCCCGCCGTTGACTCGCGGTTGATTCGTCGTCCGGATTCGGATTTGAGTGATTCCGGGTGCGTTGGATGCGCGACGAAGAGTTTGACCTGCTCTGGTGATTGGATTATCTGTAGAGTGGTCGAGGAATGAAGGGCGTTGTCCTTTTTGTGAACAGTGCCGGGCTTCCCGATTGGTCCGGGTCTTCGTGATTCCGAAGTCCTATCCGCTCATGTAACTCGTCGATTCACTTCAGTCGTTCGTCGACGTCGATTAGGCTCATGTGGATTGGATGGTGACGTTCATCGTCGCTCGTTAACACTGAACCGGTTGTGGAGAACTATAGGCAATTTTTGATGCCTACAGATACCCCCTCCAAAGTGTTCCTGACTCGTTTCTTTTATAGAAGAGGCTGGAATACTTTGGATGTGATTGATCTGGCCTTCAGTCGGCGTAGTTAGCTTCAACTCTTGACTCTTTCGATTTTCGATCTATCCGATGCTTTGACGAATAGCCGAGGTTCTTCCGGCGCTGCGTTTATCGTCTGGCCGTCGTCGGAGTCTCGAGTCTGCAGCTGATGAATTGAGTTTGGCTCGTGTCATTGAGTTGACTTTGAACTACCTCCGCCACATTGTGCTGGCTTAGGGTTTCGGATCCCCGTGTGTTGGCTTTTTATCGCAACGCGTTGACCGGCGTTGACCTAGGGTTACGCGTTGACCGGCGTCCACCCTAGGGTTTCGAATCGTCGAACGTTGACTTCGGTTGCAACGCGTTGACTGGCGTTGACCTAGGGTTACGCGTTGACCGGCGTTGACCCTTAGGGTTTGAATCGTCGAACGTTGAATGGTGTGGATATTGAATCCTCGAACGTTGACTTTGATTGCAACGCGTTGACTGGCGTTGACCTAGGGTGACGCGTTGACCGGCGT
>NW_017973349.1:18933-21652 GCF_001876935.1 Asparagus officinalis
GCTTGGGCCGAGCCACCTGAAGTTGGCTCGGCTTCGGCCGAGCCCCTCTAGGTGGTGGTTTTGGTGTTTTCCGCCTTTGGTTCTGTCCGTGATTCGGTTGATCCAGACTCTGATTTGATTCCTGATTTGGCAGTAAGTCGGATTCCTGATTTGGCAGTAAATCCACTTCTGAGTTCGAGTCCGAAACCGATCTTGATTCGATCGTGATTCGTTCGAGTCCGCTCTCGGTTGGATGACTCGTTGACTCTTCGAACACTTGGCTTGATCCCGCACGCGAATGGATGTATTCCGTTGCTTGCGTGCGATTCGTCGATCTCGTCGCCTCGTTGGTTCGTCGGTTTGTGCCGAGCTGAGCTAAAGGACCTATAAGCAATTTTATATGCCTACAGATACCCCCTCCAAAGTATTTCAGTCTCGTTCTTTTATAGAAGAGTCTGGAATACTTTGGATATGATTGTCCCCACCTTCAGTCGGTGTAATGGGACCTTGGAATGACTTCCGTTCTTGATTCCTTCAATCTTCCAGGCTATTCGGTGCTTTGTCGAATGTCTGCAAGAGTTCCGGTGCTGCATTTATTGTCTGACCGTTGTCGGAAATTCGAACTTGAAGTCAATTCCTGGTTTTCTGATTTTTAGCTCGTGCTTGTTGGTTGAACACAGAACTGACCCTCGACTGTCGGCGTTGAGTCTTTATTTGCGACGCGTTGTCCGGCGTAGTGTTGTTGAGTTATCCTTAAGAATGAAAATATTCTCCAGGAACTTCTCAACCAACAATAGGGAATAGTTTATACTCGTATACCTTATTGGAGTATTAAGAAACAGTTTATACTCGTATACTTTTCGGAGTGTTAAGAAGCAGTTTATACTCGTGTACTTTTCGGAGTGTTAAGAAGCAGTTTATACTCGTGTACTTTTCGGAGTGTTAAGAAGCAGTTTATACTCGTGTACTTTTCGGAGTGGTGATTCTTTCATTGCAACGCATTGATAGGCGTTGACCTAGGGTTACGCGTTGTCCGGCGTTGACCTAGGGTTTTGAACGTCGTACGTTGATTTTTTGATCGCAACGCATTGACTGGCGTTGACCTAGGGTTACGCGTTGTCCGGCGTTGACCTTAGGGTTTTGGACGTCGTACGTTGACTGTTTGATTGCAACGCGTTGACTGGCGTTGACCTAGGGTTATGCGTTGTCCGGCGTTAACCTTAGGGTTTTGAATGTCGCTGGATGCTCAAGTCACGAGACCAACTAATGAAGCTGATGCGTCAGTGACTCTCGTATTTATAGGATTTTTGGCAAATCCTCAGCCATCAACGGGTTTGATGCGCCTTTACCGACTACCGTTTGAGTCGGGCTAGCATGCGGATTGTTTAAGTCCGTTCCGCATGTGACGTTACGCTAAAAGAGTTAACCCTTTTAGTGCTACGATATTGAATACGTAGACTTCGTCTTTCTCCTGTGAAAAGACTAAACAGCAACGTGTGTCAGACGTTGACTTAGGATTTTTGGCAAATCCTCAGCCTTCAACGGATTTGACATACTTTTACCGATTACCGTTTGAATCGGGCTTACATGCGGATTGTCTTAAGTCCGTTTTGACTTTAGGATTTTTGGCTAACCCTCAGCCTTTAACGGATTTGATTAGCCTTTACCGACTACCGTTTGAGTCGGGCTAGCATGCGGTTTAACGAAATCCGTTCCGCATGTAACGTTGTGCTAAGAGAGGAAAAGAGTTAACCCTTTTAGTGCTACGATTTTGAATACGTAGACTTCGTCTTTCTCACGGGAATAGACTACCCGGCGACGCGTGTTAGGCGTTGACTTTAGGATTTTTGGCTAACCCCAAGCCTTTAACGGATTTGATTAGCCTTTACCGACTACCGTTTGAGTCGGGCTAGCATGCGGATTGACGAAATCCGTTCCGCATGTAACGTTGTGCTAAGAGAGTGAATTCTCTTAGACTTTGTGCTATGATGTTGAATACATAGGCTTTACCATTGTTATGGGAATAGGCTACCCAGCAACGTGTATTAGACGTTGACTTATCCCTACTTACGTCGGCATATCCTTTCTTAGGATTCAGGATGAAATTCCCCATGCGTGTAAGGCATGGATTTTGGTGTTATTAATAACAACCTGCCACAATGTTGAATATGTGGACGGATATTCTTTTCAACGGTTAAGGACTAACCGGCAGCGCGGGTTAGGCACAGACTTATCCTTGCTTAGGTTTCAGGATAGAATACCCCAGAATCAAACTCTGGTGTCTTTTTGTACGGAAAAAGACTAAACCGGCAGCGCGTGTTAGGCGCAGACTTATCCCTACTTAGGGTTCGGGATAAAATTCCCTGTACCTGGACCAGATCTGAGTGCCCCGGTGGTCCACGGATATCAACATCCCCGTCACAGGCAAAAGACCCACGCAAGCAAGAGATGACAAACAGATCTTGCGTTTGTTTGAAAAGAGTTGTATTTCTTTTGTTTTCATTGTGTACCGGTCTTATAAAAAGGCTATCTTTTTATTTCATTGTAACGATCAAAGTTGTAATGAATGCAGCAATGAATACAGCAACTTTTTCCGCAAACACCCCAGAATCCGGAAAGGTGAAACTGAGAGTGAAATCTCCACTCCGAGATTCGAAAAGATTCAGATAATCCTAACTGTCGGAAGGTTTGATTACTAAACTAAAGATGAATTTCTCGTTTATCGAGAGTGAATTATGGT
>NW_017973350.1:0-4268 GCF_001876935.1 Asparagus officinalis
CATGGAACGAATCGAGAGGGGATTTTGGATTTGGTCCTAACTGTTTAAAGGTTTGACCAAATGGGAGTTCTGAGACGATCCTAACTGTTTAAAGGTTTGATCATCCAATTTGTGGACCTCTTGTTCATGGAACGAATCGAGAGGGGATTTTGGATTTGGTCCTAACTGTTTAAAGGTTTGACCAAATGGGAATTTGAGACGATCCTAACTGTTTAAAGGTTTAATCGTTCGATTTGTGGACCTCTCGTTCATGGAACGAATCGAGAGGGGATTTTGGCTTTGGTCCTAACTGTTTAAAGGTTTGACCAAGATGGGAATTTGAGACGATCCTAACTGTTTAAAGGTTTGATCATCCAATTTGTGGACCTCTCGTTCATGGAACGAATCGAGAGGGGATTTTGGCTTTGGTCCTAACTGTTTAAAGGTTTGACCAAGATGGGAATTTTGAGACGATCCTAACTGTTTAAAGGTTTGATCGTTCAATTTGTGGACCTCTCGTTCATGGAACGAATCGAGAGGGGATTTTGGCTTCGGTCCTAACTGTTTAAAGGTTTGACCAAATGAGTTTTGTGAGGGAAGATTGATCTAACGAAGTGATCGAATCTCATCTCAGCAAAAGAGTGTTCGAAAATCATAATAGGAGCTTAGTATTTATCATTCTGTCCATAATAATCGGGTTATCCCTAAGAATATTATATTTAACATTCTTCCAGGAACTTCCCATTACATGAATTAGAATATTATATTTAACATTCTTCCGGGAACTTCCCGTTACATGAATTATCCACCCCCAGCTTTCTTTGCAAAACTGAGTGTAACGAGGAGTTCGTTATCCTCAGTCGCATGTTCGGGTTATCCTTAAGAATATAGGATTCTCCAGGAACTTCCCGTTAAGGAAAGGAAATAGTTTAGACTCATATACCTTTTGGAGTATCGAGGAGCAGTTTATACTCGTATACTTTTCGGAGTGAGGAGAAACAGTTTATACTCGTGTACCCAATGGAGTTTATGGTCGTCTTTATTCGACTTCTTTCCGATGGAGTATTATGGTCGTCTTTACTCGACTTCTTTCGCCGTTATGACGCCGGAGTCAATTAAGGCTTGGATCTTGTTTTTGAGTCCAAAGCAAATCTCAGTGGGATGAAGAACCCTTCTGTGGTACGCACAGTAATTTGGATCCATAATCATTTTAGCACCATCCTGATCTTTAATAGGTGGTAGCTCGATTTTGTCATTAGCGAGGAGGTATTCCAAGATGGCTGGAGCTTCATCATCTTCGAAAGAATATTCCTTTTGAAACCTCGGATCGAGAGTCGCATTCTCAATGATTGCAGATGTCATTGGTTGGCCTCTCTCAGCTTTCTTTCTTTTAAGAAAGTGCTCAGCTTGTTCACCCCGAGATTTTAACTCCTTCCAAGTTGTGGATGGCACGACCCCCAGAGCTTCCAAGACATCGATGGAGAGGTTATTGTGGCATGTTTGCAGGATGAACTCCTTCGTGATAGGATCTCTGCAATTCATTGCTTTGTTACAGAAACGTTTGACAAAATTGTCAACTGACTCTCCGTCTTTTTGCTTCTCATCTAGAAGGGTTCCGATTGACACTTCGGCGTCATCATCAAAGAAGTTGCTGAGGAACAAACTTTCTATGTCATCCCAGCAATTGATACTCCCTGGCTTGAGCCGTCGATACCAATCGAAGGCGGGCCCACGAAGGGTGCCAACGAATGACCGGACCATTAAAGCCTCGTTTCCAGAGATCATGCCCAAATGAGACTTGAAATAAATCAAGTGCTGAATCGGCGAACTCTTCCCCTCAAACGGTGTGAAATTAATCAGATTGAATTTGGTCGGGTATGGTATTGAATCCCATTCCCTCGGATAAGGACATGGAATACCCGTCTTCTTAACTTCTTGAGCCGTCATCAAAGCATTGATTTTGTCTTCAAGCTTTTGCATTTTCTCGTTATCGTCTCTTTCTTCATTCGAAGGGCGTTGAAGAGAATGAGTTAGGCCACCCCTTTTGAGAGGTGCTATTGAACCACCCCCAATATCGTTATTGGGAGGATCCGTTAAACCACCCCCAGCGTTATTGCCATTAGGAGGTGTATCAGCCAAGATGACTTCATCCACCTCTGGATCACTGTCATCTACAACATTCCGAGTGTGGTGGCTGGATTCAAATCGCTGATTGGACTCAGGAGGTTGAGGCTGTTGAGTTAACAGTTCTCTCATTTGTTGGATAGCCAACTTCATTTCTGTCTTCACTTCAGCTCTAATTTCTTCACGTTGTTTGGCTAGAGCTTCCTGAAGTATTTGAGTGAACTGATCAGCAGTGATTGTGAATACTTCTCTGATTTGTCCTGTGCTAGACATTGTATCATCAGAAGCGATTGCAGAATAAGTGTCCGAGAATTCATCCTCCGAGGACATTCCTTCTTGCATTCTCTTGTAGTCTCTGCGTCTGATAGCTCCTAATTGGAGTCGAGACATCCTTTGAGCAATTCTTGGATTGACTTTTCCTTTCGGGGAAAAGTCGGGATTTGAGTCACTTGAATGCTGTTTAGACTTTCTTCTATCAGCCACGTTGATGGTGACTTCAGGGAATTCATCATTTTGGACAGCTGCTCTTCTTTTGCGGAAATGTCTCGGCTTAGGTTTCGATAATACAGAGACTTTTCGTGGGATGACTTCTCGTTTGAAACAGTCACATTCTGATAATGCTGTTTTAACGAGTCGCGCACAGGAACAACGAGAGTTTATCTCTCGAATAACTCTCTTTCGAAAATTATTCACAACTTCAACTTGATAATACGATTCATCGGTATGATTGCCAAAAAATCGTATCGTCTGTTGGTATGATCTCCCAGGTATGACGATATCATTTGGTGAATGCGTCTTCTTCTGGGGGTATAAAACCTTGTTGGCATTCTCAGGACAATTTATTTTTGTCTTTAAGCGATCCAAGGTTATGTCGGGAGTCGCACGTTTAGAACCACCCCCTTGTGGGTATGGAGTCTTAACGGGCTCCGAATGCTGATTTTGCATAAGTCCAGACTTTGGAATCCAAACTTGACGAAGTTTTGGTGATTCTTTGGTCACCATTTCCTTTCTCTTTTCTCGTCTTTGTTGTGAGAGAGCATGGGCATTAGCAGCTTTTGCACGACGTTTTTGTATACGTTCTTTGAGGGTCGAACGAGTCTTTTTGACAATAGTCCATTCATCCGTCGTTGTTTTAGCAGAGATACGAGTGATTGGTTGTTGAGACAACTGAACCACTCGATGTCTCCTCGACTCTAGGTCCGCGTGGTAACGAACCCCGTCGGTTTGTTCCAAGGCTTTAGCCATTTGGCGAGCACAGCGTTGGCGTTGTCTCTGACGAGCTCTTTTCGTCAATGCCGGCGGGCTTTGATTCGATGACTCTTTAACTAGATAAGAGCCATTGTGAGCAGAGGTATTGCGAGTGAAATTCTCAGCAACAATCAAGCGAGAATCTTCATTTTGTGCCTTCTTTGGCATGTAAGTCTTCCTCAATTGTGAGATCCTCTTGTACTTGCGAGATACTGAAGATCTTGAAGAGGATGATGAGAAATATTCCTCAAACTTGGTTTGGTCGAATTCGTATTCGACCATGGATTCAACTGGAATCTTGATCGGCTGCGACACGACGGTCTCGGCAGCGAGACCGTTGGCTCCCACTGTGGTCGCCAGCTTGTTTGCGTCAAAAGTTGGTTTCGTTGTGGAATTCATTATATCTTCGGTCGATTACAATAAATTCAAAGAAAACAGCCTTTTTATAAGACTCTTTTACACAACAAAAAGAAAATTACAACTCTTGAGAAAATAAACGCAGGATCGTTGTTTGGATCACTGCTTTCGTGGGATCTTTGCCTGTGCCGGGAGCGCTTTGACTCGTGGACCACCAAATCACAGATTCTGATTGAACCGTGAGGGGTTTATGATTCTGACTTCGTTTATCGAAGTGAGAAATTGAAACGATATCTTATCGATGTAAGATAGTCGTTCTTCTTGAAATCAAGTCAAAGCCTGATTATCAAGGATTGGCCGTAAGATCAGCACCTCTGCTCTCTCTCTGCTCTGGATTGCTCTGGATTGCTCTGAAGTACTCACAATGATCAGCCTCTGGAAAAATGGCCTTAGGAGGGTATTTATAACCTCCAAGAACAGTTGGCAGAAAACAGGTTCGCGAGACAGCTTTTGCTGTCTCGACGGGCGAGACAGTGTTTGCTGTCTCGGCCCGCGAGACA
>NW_017973350.1:13803-21635 GCF_001876935.1 Asparagus officinalis
CTCGCGAGACAGCATTTGCTGTCTCGGCGGGCGAGACAGTGTTTGCTGTCTCGCTGGCCGAGACAGTGTTTGCTGTCTCGCCCAGCGAGACAGTAAATTTGCTGTCTCGCCCAGCGAGACAGTAAATACTGTCTCGGAAAATGCAGTTTCTCATTGTAACCGCTCTCCCACGTTTTAAACTCCGTTATTTTGGCAGTTATCCACGTGATTCTCGCCCACGACGTTTCCCACGTTCTTGAACAGTTAGTGGCCACGTGTAGGGCAGTTGCAAAGGTAGTTTTGACCATCTGAAAGCTGTCTCACGTGCGAGACAGTAAATTCTGTCTCGCACGGCGAGACAGTAAAGACTGTCTCGCGCGGCGAGACAGTCAAGTCTGTCTCGCACGGCGAGACAGTCAAGACTTGTGTTTTTTCTGCCTTTTTGGATGATTTCCTCTTGAGCTGTATTTGGATATCTTTCAGCATTTTTTGACGCCTACAGATACCCCCTCCAAAGTATTCCAGACTCAATCTTTTATAGAGGAGTTCTGGGATGCTTTGGATAAGATAGATCTTACTTACGATCCTTTCAATGCTTGGTTGAGTAGATCGTGTAGAGGAACCCGTAGGTGGCTTCAACTTTTGATCTCTTTGTCTCTCAATCTATTCAGTGCTTTGTAGAATAGTTAAGATTCTTCCCGGCATCGCGTTTATCGCTTGTCCATTGTAGAGATCTTGAATTAAAGCTGGAACTTGTACTTGTGAAATCAGCTCTTGTCGTCAAGTTGACACTGCATATACCCGTTTAGGGGTAGTCAGGTTATTCTCAAGAATATTTTAACTGATATTCTCCAGAAACTTCCTGTTGAGGATAGGGAAACAGTTTAGACTCTTATACCTATTTGGAGTATTCAGGTTATTCTTAAGAATATTCTGAGTAATATTCTCCAGAAACTTCCTGTTGAGATTAGGGAAATAGTTTAGACTCGTATACCTATTGGAGTATTCTGGTCTCTTGTTTGTTGGTAGAGATGAACCCGGAATCGGAGAGGAAGAATTTTATATTCTATCTCCTGGTCTCTTGTTTGTTGGTAGAGATAAACCCAGAATTGGAGAGGAAGAATTTTATATTCTATCTCCTGGTCTCTTGTTTGTTGGTAGAGATGAACCCGATGATGGAGAGGAAGAATTTTATATTCTATCTCCTGGTCTCTTGTTTGTTGGTAGAGATAAACCCAGAATTGGAGAGGAAGAATTTTATATTCTATCTCCTGGTCTCTTGTTTGTTGGTAGAGATAAACTCGGAATCGGAGAGGAAGAATTTTATATTCTATCTCCTGGTCTCTTGTTTGTTGGTAGAGATAAACTCGGAATCGGAGAGGAAGAATTTTATATTCTATCTCCTGGTCTCTTGTTTGTTGGTAGAGATGAACCCGGAATCGGAGAGGAAGAATTTTATATTCTATCTCCTGGTCTCTTGTTTGTTGGTAGAGATGAACCCGATGATGGAGAGGAAGAATTTTATATTCTATCTCCTGGTCTCTTGTTTGTTGGTAGAGATGAACCCGATGATGGAGAGGAAGAATTTTATATTCTATCTCCTGGTCTCTTGTTTGTTGGTAGAGATGAACCCGATAATGGAGAGGAAGAATTTTATATTCTGTCTCCTGGTCTCTTGTTTGTTGGTAGAGATGAACCCGATGATGGAGAGGAAGAATTTTATATTCTATCTCCTGGTCTCTTGTTTGTTGGTAGAGATGAACCCGATGATGGAGAGGAAGAATTTTATATTCTATCTCCTGGTCTCTTGTTTGTTGGTAGAGATGAACCCGATGATGGAGAGGAAGAATTTTATATTCTATCTCCTGGTCTCTTGTTTGTTGGTAGAGATGAACCCGATGATGGAGAGGAAGAATTTTATATTCTATCTCCTGGTCTCTTGTTTGTTGGTAGAGATGAACCCGATGATGGAGAGGAAGAATTTTATATTCTATCTCCTGGTCTCTTGTTTGTTGGTAGAGATAAACCCGATGATGGAGAGGAAGAATTTTATATTCTATCTCCTGGTCTCTTGTTTGTTGGTAGAGATGAACCCGGAATCGGAGAGGAAGAATTTTATATTCTATCTCCTGGTACAAAGGAAATTTAAATTGGGATTTCTATTCAGAGAATCTGAATAAGGTTTGATCAATTGAGATTGGAAGCAATCTTAACTTTTATAGTTTTGATTGCACAAATCGAAGCTGGACCTCTCGTTCATGGAAGGAATCGAAAGGGGATTTTGGTTTTGGTCCTAACTGTAGTAAGGTTTGACCAAGTTGGAGTTTTGAGACGATCCTAACTGTTTAAAGGTTTGATCGTTCAATTTGTGGACCTCTCGTTCATGGAACGAATCGAGAGGGGATTTTGGCTTTGGTCCTAACTGTTTAAAGGTTTGACCAAGATGGGAATTTGAGACGATCCTAACTGTTTAAAGGTTTGATCGTTCAATTTGTGGACCTCTCGTTCATGGAACGAATCGAGAGGGGATTTTGGCTTTGGTCCTAACTGTTTAAAGGTTTGACCAAGATGGGGATTTGAGACGATCCTAACTGTTTAAAGGTTTGATCGTTCAATTTGTGGACCTCTCGTTCATGGAACGAATCGAGAGGGGATTTTGGCTTTGGTCCTAACTGTTTAAAGGTTTGACCAAAGGAGGGTTTGAGAGGGAAGATTGATCCAACGAAGTGATCGAATCTCATCTCAGCAAATGAATATTCGGAAATCACCGTGGGGATGTAGTGTTTAACACTTTGTTTGTAATGATCGGGTTATTCCTAAGAAAATTACATATAGCATTCTTTCGGGAACTTCCGTTACATGAACCATCCACCCCCAGCTTTTTCTTGTGAAACTGAGTTTATCATTATGTTTAGCTATATGATCGGGTTATCCTTAAAAGTACCATGCATGGCATTCTTCAGGAACTTCCCGTGAAAGAAAGGAAATAGTTTAGACTCATATACCTGTTGGAGTATTAAGGAGCAGTTTATACTCGTATACTTTTCGGAGTGAGGGGAAACAGTTTATACTCGTGTACCCAATGGAGTTTTATGGTCGTCTTTACTCGACTTCTTTCGTCGTTATGACGCCGGAGTCAATTAGGGCTTGGATCTTGTTTTTGAGTCCAAAGCAAATCTCAGTGGGATGAAGAACCCTTCTGTGGTACGCACAGTAATTTGGATCCATAATCATTTTAGCACCATCCTGATCTTTAATAGGTGGTAGCTCGATTTTGTCATTAGCGAGGAGGTATTCCAAGATGGCTGGAGCTTCATCATCTTCGAAAGAATATTCCTTTTGAAACCTCGGATCGAGAGTCGCATTCTCAATGATTGCAGATGTCATTGGTTGGCCTCTCTCAGCTTTCTTTCTTTTAAGAAAGTGCTCAGCTTGTTCACCCCGAGATTTTAACTCCTTCCAAGTTGTGGATGGCACGACCCCCAGAGCTTCCAGGACATCGATGGAGAGGTTATTGTGGCATGTTTGCAGGATGAACTCCTCTGTAATAGGATCTCTGCAATTCATCGCCATGTTACGGAAACGCTTGACAAAATTGTCGACTGACTCTCCGTCTTTTTGCTTCTCATCCAAAAGAGTTCCGATTGACACTTCGGTGTCATCATCGAAGAAGTTGCTGAGGAACAAACTTTCCATGTCATCCCAGCAATTGATGCTCCCTGGCTTGAGCCGTCGGTACCAATCGAAGGCGGGCCCACGAAGGGTGCCAACGAATGACCGGATCATTAAGGCCTCGTTTCCAGAGATTATGCCCAAATGAGACTTGAAATAAATCAAGTGTTGAATCGGCGAACTCTTCCCTTCAAACGGTGTGAAGTTAATCAGATTGAATTTGGTCGGGTATGGTATTGAATCCCATTCCCTCGGATAAGGACATGGAATACCCGTCTTCTTAACTTCTTGAGCCGTCATCAAAGCATTGATTTTGTCTTCAAGTTTTTGCATTTTCCCGTCATCGTCTTCATTTCTTTCTGAATGATGTCGAGTAAAGATAATTGGACCACCCCCAGTGAGAGGTGCTATTGAACCACCCCCAATATCGTTATTGGGAGGATCCGTTAAACCACCCCCAGCGTTATTGTCATTGGGAGGTGTATCAGCCATAATGACTTCATCCACCTCTGGATCACTGTCCTCTACAACATTCCGAGTGTGGTGGCTGGATTCAAGTCGCTGATTGGACTCAGGAGGTTGAGGCTGTTGAGTTAACAGTTCTCTCATTTGTTGGATAGCCAACTTCATTTCTGTCTTCACTTCAGCTCTAATTTCTTCACGTTGTTTGGCTAGAGCTTCCTGAAGTATTTGAGTGAACTGATCAGCAGTGATTGTGAATACTTCTCTGATTTGTCCTGTGCTAGACATTGTATCATCAGAAGCGATTGCAGAATAAGTGTCCGAGAATTCATCCTCCGAGGACATTCCTTCTTGCATTCTCTTGTAGTCTCTGCGTCTGATAGCTCCTAATTGGAGTCGAGACATCCTTTGAGCAATTCTTGGATTGACTTTTCCTTTCGGGGAAAAGTCGGGATTTGAGTCACTTGAATGCTGTTTAGACTTTCTTCTATCAGCTACGTTGATGGTGACTTCAGGGAATTCATCATTTTGGGCAGCTGATTTTCTTTTGCGGAAATGTCTCAGCTTAGGCTTTGATAATGCAGAGACTTTTCGTGGGATGATTTCTCGTTTGAAACAGTCACATTCTGATAATGCTGTTTTGACGAGTCGTGCACAGGAACAACGAGAGTTTATCTCTCGAATAACTCTCTTTCGAAAATTATTCACAACCTCAACTTGATAATACGATTCATCGGTATGATTGCCAAAAAATCGTATCGTCTGTTGGTATGATCTCCCAGGTATGACGATATCATTTGGTGAATGCGTCTTCTTCTGGGGTTGTAAAACCTTGTTGGCATTCTCAGGACAATTTATTTTTGTCTTTAAGCGATCCAAGGTTATGTCGGGAGTCGCACGTTTAGAACCACCCCCTTGTGGGTATGGAGTCTTAACGGGCTCCGAATGCTGATTTTGCATAAGTCCAGACTTCAGAATCCAAACTTGGCGGAGTTTTGGTGATTCTTTGGTCACCATTTCCTTTCTCTTTTCTCGTCTTTGTTGTGAGAGAGCATGGGCATTAG
This sequence comes from Asparagus officinalis, assembly GCF_001876935.1. Lineage (NCBI taxonomy): Eukaryota > Viridiplantae > Streptophyta > Magnoliopsida > Asparagales > Asparagaceae > Asparagus > Asparagus officinalis. The sequence goes on from NW_017973350.1 coordinate 18,981, forward strand.
CAGCTTTTGCACGACGTTTTTGTATACGTTCTTTGAGGGTCGAACGAGCCCTTTTGACGAGTGTCCATTCCTCCGTTGTGAATTGTGCAGAAACGTGAGTAGTTCGTCGTTGCGTTGAACAAACCACTTGTTGTTTCCTCGACTCTAAGTCCGCATAATAACGAACTCCGTCGGTTTGTTCAAATGCCTTAGCTATTTGACGAGCACGACGCTGACGCTGTCTCTGACGAGCTCTTTTCGTCAATGTCGTCGGGCTTTGATTCGATGACTCTTCAATTAGATAAGAGCCATTTTGAGCAGAGGTGTTGCGAGTGAAATTCTCAGCAACAATCAAGCGAGAGTCTTCATTTTGTGCCTTCTTTGGCATGCAACTCTTCCTCAATTGTGAGATCCTCTTGTACTTGCGAGATAATGAAGATCTTGAAGAGGATGATGAGAGATATTCCTCAAACTTGGTTTGGTCGAATTCGTATTCGACCATGGATTCAACTGGAATCTTGATCGGCTGCGACACGACGGTCTCGGCAGCGAGACCGTTGGCTCCCACTGTGGTCGCCAGTTTGTTTTCGCCAAAAGTCGAATTTGTTGTCGAATTCATTATATCTTCGGTCGATTACAATAAATTCAAAGAAAACAGCCTTTTTATAAGACTCTTTTACACAACAAAAAGAAAATTACAACTCTTGAGAAAATAAACGCAGGATCGTTGTTTGGATCACTGCTTTCGTGGGATCTTTGCCTGTGCCGGGAGCGCTTTGACTCGTGGACCACCAAATCACAGATTCTGATTGAACCGTGAGGGGTTTATGATTCTGACTTCGTTTATCGAAGTGAGAAATTGAAACGATATCTTATCGATGTAAGATAGTCGTTCTTCTTGAAATCAAGTCAAAGCCTGATTATCAAGGATTGGCCGTAAGATCAGCACCTCTGCTCTCTCTCTGCTCTGGATTGCTCTGAAGTGCTCAAAATGATCAGTCTTGGATCTCTGCTGGCCCCCCTATGAAAATGGCCTTCGGGGGGTATTTATAACCCTCTGGATGAACAGTGCTCGCGAGACAGCATTTGCTGTCTCGGCGGGCGAGACAGTGTTTGCTGTCTCGCTGGCCGAGACAGTGTTTGCTGTCTCGCCCAGCGAGACAGTAAATTTGCTGTCTCGCCCAGCGAGACAGTAAATACTGTCTCGGAAAATGCAGTTTCTCATTGTAACCGCTCTCCCACGTTTTAAACTCCGTTATTTTGGCAGTTATCCACGTGATTCTCGCCCACGACGTTTCCCACGTTCTTGAACAGTTAGTGGCCACGTGTAGGGCAGTTGCAAAGGTAGTTTTGACCATCTGAAAACTGTCTCACGTGCCTGTGTTTTTTCTGCCTTTTTGGATGATTTCCTCTTGAGCTGTATTTGGATATCTTTCAGCATTTTTTGACGCCTACAGATACCCCCTCCAAAGTATTCCAGACTCAATCTTTTATAGACAAGACTGTCTCGCACGGCGAGACAGTCAAGTCTGTCTCGCACGGCGAGACAGTCAAGACTTGTGTTTTTTCTGCCTTTTTGGATGATTTCCTCTTGAGCTGTATTTGGATATCTTTCAGCATTTTTTGACGCCTACAGATACCCCCTCCAAAGTATTCCAGACTCAATCTTTTATAGAGGAGTTCTGGGATGCTTTGGACAAGATAGCTCTTACTTACGATCCTTTCAATGCTTGGTTGAGTAGATCGTGTAGAGGAACCCGTAGGTGGCTTCAACTTTTGATCTCTTTGTCTCTCAATCTATTCAGTGCTTTGTAGAATAGTTAAGATTCTTCCCGGCATCGCGTTTATCGCTTGTCCATTGTAGAGATCTTGAATTAAAGCTGGAACTTGTACTTGTGAAATCAGCTCTTGTCGTCAAGTTGACACTGCATATACCCGTTTAGGGGTAGTCAGGTTATTCTCAAGAATATTTTAACTGATATTCTCCAGAAACTTCCTGTTGAGGATAGGGAAACAGTTTAGACTCTTATACCTATTTGGAGTATTCAGGTTATTCTTAAGAATATTCTGAGTAATATTCTCCAGAAACTTCCTGTTGAGGGTAGGAAAACAGTTTAGACTCGTGTACCTATTGGAGTATTCAGGTTATTCTTAAGAATATTCTGAGTAATATTCTCCAGAAACTTCCTGTTGAGGGTAGGAAAACAGTTTAGACTCGTGTACCTATTGGAGTATTCAGGTTATTCTTAAGAATATTCTGAGTAATATTCTCCAGAAACTTCCTGTTGAGGGTAGGAAAACAGTTTAGACTCGTGTACCTATTGGAGTATTCAGGTTATTCTTAAGAATATTCTGAGTAATATTCTCCAGAAACTTCCTGTTGAGGGTAGGAAAACAGTTTAGACTCGTGTACCTATTGGAGTATTCAGGTCTCTTTTTTGTTGGTAGAGATGAACCCAGAATCGGAGAGGAAGAATTTTATATTCTATCTCCTGGTCTCTTGTTTGTTGGTAGAGATAAACCCGATGATGGAGAGGAAGAATTTTATATTCTATCTCCTAATCTCTTGTTTGTTGGTAGAGATTAACCCGGAATCGGAGAGGAAGGATTTTATATTCTATCTCCTGGTACAAAGGAAATTTAAATTGGGATTTCTATTCAGAGAATCTGAATAAG
>NW_017973351.1:0-13554 GCF_001876935.1 Asparagus officinalis
CCCAAACGGCGAAATCCTCTGGGTTCATCCCGATCTGATTGAAGATGAACAATGGGCTGGATTGTCATCTAAGAAGAAGTCCAAAGGAAAGGCTTGCTGCGGAGTCTCTGCCATCCCAGGGGAAGATGACGAAGGAATCACCACTTTTCCGCTCTCTGAAGAAGAGCAAGAAGTTTTTGCGACCCGAAGCGGAAACGAATATCACTACAACTATCCGCCACCTAGTGAGCAGGGGGTGAACAAACGGGGACCAGCCAAAACTCTCACAGAGATGGGGGTGATTACAAGTCCCACACCGGGTAAAGAAGCTCCAAGAGGTACAGAATCCGAAGCAGTCTCGTTTCAGTCGTCCAATTGGAAGAGACAAACCGGAAAGCTCGAAGACTCCGCATAGCTTCGACATTATGGCGCAATTAGCCAACATTCCAGCACGGATAACGTTGTATGAGTTGCTGCGGTTATCCAAGGAAACCAGAGAGGCCTTACAAGAAGCTTTGGCCAATTCAGAAGTGTTTCTGACTCAAGTCAAACCGGTACCTGAAAATCCAGAACCGCTGGGTCAACAATGTAATATAGCAGTCAAGCCGGTGCCTGAACAGCCAGAACCGCTGAGTCAACAGTGCAACATAGCGACTAAGAACCTTCCCTGCATTACTTTCACCAAAGAAGATATGCAGACGAAGAATTCGAACCACGATCGGCCGTTATATTTCGTCGGATACATTGGCTCCAGCCAAGTCAACCGAATCCAAGTGGATCCGGGTTCTGCTGTGAGTATTATGCCGCTTCGCTTGATGCATTTTCTCGGCATCCCGGTAAGCAAGTTGGCGTCCACAGGCACTGTTATCTACGGATTCAACACTAGTGGGTCAAGACCCTTGGGTAAGATCCGGATAAAGTGTCAAATGGGGGATTTGAAGACAGCAGTCACGTGCTATGTGATCGATGCCGAGACTTCGTACAACTTACTATTGGGTCGACCTTGGATCCATAGTAATGTTATAATTCCCTCAACTCTCCATCAGTGTCTGAAATATGTCGGCACTGATAATAGAGTTAGGACGGTGGTCGCGGATAAGCAACCATTCAAGGGGTATGAGAATTATTTCACCGATTCTCTCCTTTATGGTAACGAATCCGATACTGAACCATCGGCCCAGGGCACAGACAGCGGAGAAGAAGCTGATTCTGAAGCCGGATTCGATTACAATGGTGGTTTTGTTTTAAATGACATTGTACCCTTTGTAATCAATCTTGACGATGAACAATCGTCAGATGGAGGTTGTAACTGGCAACTTGCCGATATTGCAATAAAAGATGATTTAGAGTACTCCTTGTCTCTTGATGATGTGATAAAAGAGCTGTACGACAATCCTGAGTTGTATATGCCGATCCGATCATCCTATGTAACGAAGGAACACCTCCAGCATTCTTTCGGAACAACCATGGTCATCCCGAACAAAGTAAGAGGTGCTAAAGAAGTGATTTACGGTAAAGGAAAAAGCTCTCCGTTACCAGATCATTTCCTAAGTGAAGACGAAGATGATGACAAACCTGGTCGACATCTATCCAAGTATAGTCCAGAAGCGCGCAAGCTCATGGAAAAGCAGGGCTACGATTTCACACTCGGAGAAGGTTTATACTTCGATCGAGGTCCTCGTAATCCAGCCAAAGCAGTATATGTACCAAAAGGTAAACCTGAGGATTATTATAAATATGGGCGAGGCTTAGGTTATGTTTCATCAGATGACGAATGTGGTTGGCAAATCATCGATCAAATTGCTAACAAAGCCAAGAAAGGATACTCTCCCGATGCTTCAGAGTGGGACTCCGATACAAGTCTGGGAGAAGTTTTCAAAACCCTAATGTCAAATATGGCTACAGCCGATCCATCCACCATGGAAGACGACGATCAAATGCCAACATGGGAAGACCCGTGGGTTCACCATCTGAATATGCAATATGGCGATAGGTTCGAGCAAAGAGAACCACCCACTGAAGATAAAATAGTCCAGATTAACATGGGTGATGAGGCCAACCCAAAGCCTATATTCATCAGCGACAGTCTTCCCCCAGATGAGAAGGAGGAATTGATTGCTCTCATCAGGGAATATATCGACGTCTTCGCATGGAATTATGAAGACATGCCAGGGCTCGACCCCAATGTCGCAATGCACCGCCTCGATATCAAGCCGGATGCCAAACCTGTCAAGCAACAGCAAAGACGGTTTCGTCCGCAGATTATGGAAGCCATTGAGGCAGAGGTTAAGAAGTTGATCGAATCAGGATTTATCCGAGAGGAACAACATCCAGACTGGTTAGCCAACATCGTTCCCGTCATGAAGAAGAATGGCAAAATCAGGATTTGCATCGACTTCAGGAACCTGAATGAAGCATGTCCGAAAGACGATTTCCCTCTCCCAATCACGGATGTCATTATCGACAATACATGTGGATTTGAGAGGATGTCCTTCATGGATGGATTTTCGGGATATAACCAGATCAAGATGCATCCAGAGGATGAGAAGCATACGGCGTTTAGAACACCCCTCGGCGTCTTCTGCTATACGGTGATGCCTTTCGGTCTGAAGAATGCCGGTGCCACATACCAGCGAGCGATGACTAAGATTTTCCAAGAACATCTCAGGAAAACAGTCGAATGCTACGTTGATGATTTGGTTGTGAAAAGCCGCAACAAGGAAGATCACATCAAGGATTTGAAGACAATGTTCGATCTCATGAGGAGTCATCAGTTGAAGATGAACCCCACTAAATCATTTCTTGGAATGTCCAGCGGAAAATTTCTTGGGTTCGTCGTCACCACTAAGGGTATACATATCGATCCTGATAAGGTGAAGGCGATACATGAATTGCAGCCCCCGAGGAATCTGAGAGAACTCAGAGGATTGCAAGGGCGTTTAGCTTATATCCGGCGTTTCATCTCAAATCTTTCTGGGAAGTGCCAACCGTTCTCTAAGCTGAACAAGAAAGGAGTATCATTCATCTGGGATGATGCCTGCCAAAAAGCGTTCGAAGATATCAAAACATATCTGGCGAACCCTCCTGTTCTCGTTGCACCGAAATCTGGTAAACCGTTCTTGATTTATCTCAAGGCGATGAACCACTCGATAAGTGCCTTACTAGCGCAAGACGATGATAACGGTCACGAACAGGCAGTTTATTACCTCAGTCGGACCTTGGTAGGCGCTGAGTCTCGATATCCGATGATTGAGAAAGAATGCCTTGCATTGGTATTTGCGATGCAAAAGATGCGGCATTACCTGGTGGGACAGACGATCTACGTTATCTCCAACGTTAATCCAGTACGGGTGTTTATGACGCAACCGGCCTCTATGAATTGGCGGCTAGCGAAGTGGGCCCTTCTCTTGTCCCAATACGATTTGCACTTCAAGCAGCAGAAGTCGATAAAAGGACAGGCGATTTGTGACCTTTTGGCGGCAAACCCGACCACAGATACGGCAGAAGTATATGATGACTTGCCGGATGAAACCCACGAGGTTAACACCACATCACACCAACAAGTATGGCAATTATACTTCGATGGTGCCTCAAGGGCAGTTAATAGAGTAATAACCCCGGGATGTCCTACAGTTTCCTCTGGAGTTGGAGTCGTCTTAATCTCCCCTGGAAAGCACGTGATGCCTCGGGCTTATTCGTTGACTAGTCCGTGCTCCAATAATGTTGCCGAATACAACGCGCTTCTCATTGGACTCAGTTTCGCCAAAGAGCTGGGGGTCGAATATCTCGAAGCTTTTGGAGATTCGCAATTGATAGTCAACCAAGTTCGCGGTGAGTATGAAGTCAGGAATCAAGACCTGATCCCGTACCACCAGGAAGCCATCAAAATGGCAGAATCTTTCGAAGAATTCTTTATTGAATACATCCCTCGTCTCCAGAACGCTTATGCAGACGCACTGGCGGCACTAGCAGTATCACTGGCACAGCCTCCCGAAGCTGAGCTGTTAGTCACAGTACGGACGCATCAACTCTGCGTACCCATATACAGTACGGAGATTGAAGAAGAAGAGGATAGAAACGTGAACGCCAAAGAGGTGAATTCAACTCAAATTGGGTCTGAGTCCCGAGATTGGCGTTTTCCTATCATCGACTACGTCCAATATGGTATCTTGCCAGAGGATGTAAAAGAAAAGGAATCAATCCGCCGAAGAGCTCCAAGATTCTTCTATAATACCGAGACCCATACGTTATACCGTAGAGGGTACGACGGTCTTTTGCTCCGATGCCTTTCGAACAGAGAAGCAAAGGAAGTTCTTAAGGAAGCACACGAAGGAGAATGTGGTGCGCATCAGCCCGGTCCTAAACTGTATGATCGCATCAGGAGGATGGGATATTTCTGGCCAACGATGGTTCGTGACGCAATCGAATACGCACGAGAATGCCACGCTTGCCAGATACATGCGAATTATATGCATCAACCGCCAGAGCAGTTGCACACGTCAACCACGTCTTGGCCGTTCGAGACTTGGGGCATGGACATAGTCGGTCCTATTTTTCCCCCTTCAGTCAAAGGTGATCGGTTCATCCTCGCGATCACAGATTATTTCTCAAAGTGGGCTGAAGCGATTCCGCTTAGAGAAGTGAAGACGAACAACGTCATCAATTTCATCAAGCATCATGTCATTTACCGACACGGCGTGCCAAGAAGGATCATTCATGACAACGGTCCACAGTTCATAAGCAATGCCTTCGTCAGATTCTGCGACAAGTTCAAAATCGAAGATGTTTCGTCGACAGCTTACTACCCCGCCGCGAATGGATTAGCGGAGGCGTTTAACAAGACGATCATCAAGATCTTGTCAAAGCTCGTGAAGACCAATAAACGAGACTGGGACGATAAACTCGGTGAAGCACTCTGGGCTTATCGCACCACCATACGCACGCCTACGGGAGCTACCCCGTATTCGCTGGTATACGGATGTGAAGCTGTGCTACCGCTGGAAATTCAGATTCCGTCCCTTCGGATCGCCCTCGCAACGGAGATGACGACGGAGGAACAACATCAGAAGCGTCTCGAAGAGCTCGAGAGGCTGGATGAAAAGCGTTTGGAGGCTCAACAACACATCGAGTTTTACCAAGCCAGGATGTCAAGGGCTTTTAACAAAAGAGTCCGACAGAGAAGCTTCAAGGAAGGAGATCTGGTCCTCGCTGCTCGCCGACCAATAATTCTCACCTCCAAGAAGAAAGGTAAATTCGAACCCAAATGGGAAGGACCGTTTGTAATAGACACAGTCTATTCAAACGGCGCATATCGCCTGATTACTCAAGAGGGCGCCAGGCAATTAATGCCAATAAATGGGAAGTTCCTGAAAAAGTACTATCCCTAGTACATTCAGGATAACTCATTTACCGGGAAGTTCCTCGAAGAATATTACACTTAATATTCTAGAGGATAACCCAAAATCATTGTCACCACCAAAATCCCTCACTGATCAATTTCAATTGACAGTGAGTCCACCAAAAATGTTTTTCTGGCCCTCTTGATTCTTTCCATGAACAAGAGGTCCACTTTCAGTTCGGAGTCCCTTTTCGATAAACGAAAGAACTCCTTCCCTTTTTCTCTTTGGTTAAACCTTGTTCATGGTTATAACCGGAGTTGAAAATACCACTTCGATAAACGAAGGACCCATTTTCAGTTTAGATAACTCATCCTATAAAAGGCAAGTTTATCTAAATTTTCCAGATTCTCGGAGTGGACACCCCACTTCTAGTTTCTTCTTCGCTGGAAATAGAATATAAAATTCTTCCTTTCCAGAATCAGGGAATAGAATATAAAATTCTTCCTTCCTTGTCTGTTGGGTTCGCCTTCACCCTAAAAGAAGACCGGGAAATAGAATATAAAATTCTTCCTTTCCCGCACCAACCTTTTCTAAGAATCTATCAATCTAGGATTCATCCTAGGAAGTTTATCCCGAATCCTAAGCAGGGATAAGTCTGCGCCTAACACGCGCTGCCGGTTTAGTCTTTTTCCGCACAAAAAGACACCAGAGTCTGATTCTGGGGTATTTTATCCTGAAACCTAAGCAAGGATAAGTCTGCGCTTAACCTGCGCTGCCGGTTAGTTCTTAACCGTTAAAAAGAACACCCGTCCACATATTCAACATTGTGGCAGGTCGTCATTAATAACACCAAAATCCATGCCTTACACGCATGGGGAATGTCATCCTGAATCCTAAGAAGGGATATGCCGACGCCTAACACGCGTCGCCGGTTTAGTCTTTCGCCGTAGAAAAAGACACCAGAAGACCAGTCTGGGGTATTTTATCCCGAAACCTAAGTAGGGATAAAGTCAACACCTAACACGTGTTGCCGGGTAGCCTATTCCCGTAACAATGGCGAAGTCTATGTATTCGACATCATAGCACGAAGTCTAAGAGAATTCATTCTCTTAGCACAACGTTACATGCGAACGGAGTTAGACAATCCGCATGCTAGCCCGACTCAAACGGTAGTCGGTAAAGGCTAATCAAACCCGTTGAAGGCTGGGGGTTAGCCAAAAATCCTAAAGTCAACACCTAACACGTGTCGCCGGGTAGCCTATTCCCGTAACAATGGCGAAGTCTATGTATTCGACATCATAGCACGAAGTCTAAGGGAGTTCATTCCCTTAGCACAACGTTACATGCGGAACGGATTCCGACAATCCGCATGCTAGCCCGACTCAAACGGTAGTCGGTAAAGGCTAATCAAACCCGTTGAAGGCTGGGGGTTAGCCAAAAATCCTAAAGTCAACACCTAACACGTGTCGCCGGGTAGCCTATTCCCGTAACAATGGCGAAGTCTATGTATTCGACATCATAGCACGAAGTCTAAGGGAGTTCATTCCCTTAGCACAACGTTACATGCGGAACGGATTCCGACAATCCGCATGCTAGCCCGACTCAAACGGTAGTCGGTAAAGGCTAATCAAACCCGTTGAAGGCTGGGGGTTAGCCAAAAAATCCTAAAGTCAACACCTAACACGTGTCGCCGGGTAGCCTATTCCCGTAACAATGGCGAAGTCTATGTATTCGACATCATAGCACGAAGTCTAAGGGAGTTCATTCCCTTAGCACAACGTTACATGCGGAACGGATTCCGATAATCCGCATGCTAGCCCGACTCAAACGGTAGTCGGTAAAGGCTAATCAAACCCGTTGAAGGCTGGGGGTTTGCCAAAAATCCTATGAGTATTATGGTCAATCATTTCAAACGTGATGAGGAATCATAATAAAGATAAAGATAAAAACCAATTCCACTAAAGAGAATCAAATGTCAAGGTTTTCAGCAAATAAAATCATACATCAAGCCCATGGCTAAGAATCTGCTGACTGAATTCAGATAACTTCTCGTCATAAGAGCGTCTAAGCTCCTCCTGCAACTCAGCTCTAACAGACTCTTCGTTCGCAGCTAAAGTCCTCACAGCATCCTCCTCTGTCTCAGCCAGTCTCTGCTTCAAGGACTTCAGCTCATCAGATAAAGCAGCATTTGCTTGCTGATTCTGCATCTTTGTGTCTTCCTTCTCACGGAGTTCTCGTCGGAGCTGATCTATCTGAGAATCAAGCTCCTCGAGGAAAGAAGATCTAGTGGCGAAATCAGCCTCAACTCGATCTATGCGGTCCCGCTGCACCTGAATCTCGAGCTCAGCAACCATCCGAGTACTGCGCCATGTCTGTAAGCGAGCATCCAACTCGGCAGCAACGAATGAAGAGGCACCTGTATCCCGGAGCTCATGAAACATCTGAAGCTCACGCTCTAAGCGATCAAGGTCATCAACCATAGCCGTCGCTAGATCCGGACATCCTATGTCCCTAATCAAGTTTATCTTGGAATCGAGGTAGGGCTTAAATTGGCGAAGAGAAAGTCCGTCGTGGAGGAGTTTGCCAATTATAACAGTCAGGGAGGAGAAATAAGAGCGGACTTCTACGCTGATGATGATCTTCTCAGGGTCATCCCCTGATAACAACTCCTTAACGAGGATATGAAGCTGAGAAGGAAGCCCTACACAAAGAAGAGAAGTTCGTCAAAAGCCTCAATGAGGAAATGAACGGCATCGCTCAGCTAATTAAATTATACCTCCTTCCCCTCGAGTCACTGGGGGTGATGGAGATGTAACAACTGTAGCTGCATCGACTGGTGGAGTTGGTCGCACAGCCGGCTCAACATGGTCTTTCTCAACAAAAGCTCCTGTCAAATTCAAAACAGAATTCGCAGAGGCGTTACATTATAGCTGCATTAGTCAAGGTCGACTAGTCCTATAATCAACTCAGCAGGAGGCACATACCTTCAAAGGAACCATCCTCAGGATTGTTAGCAAATGCGGACTCAGGAAACATGTCTCCAGGTAGCTGGTCATCAATCTGAGGTGAGCTATATATGTAGTGCATCATAGGAGTGTCCGCAAACAGGCTTCCCTCGTCAAAATCGTCGATGGAGAAATCTGACATAAAAGAATATAAGTGCCAAAGAATAATGAAGAGACTACAACTAATGGAAATGAGTTACCTCTCACGGGTGCATCAGCCTCTTCGTTTCCAAGGTTCGCCTCCTGCAAATTATCTGAAGGAGCAAGGAGTAGAGGACAGTTAGAGGATACACAAATTCATTAATGTATTATCTAAAGAAATACGCTGTCAGTGATAGATGTACCTTGACTCACAGAATCTGGTCCTACACTGATCTCCTCCCTAATGTCAGCAACCCCTGTAGACTTCTCTACAGGGGGTAGTGGGTCAGACTCATCGGGAGATAAGGGAACAGGATCGGGACTCATCTCATCCTCCCCACGCACTCCTATATAGAAATGGAAAAGCATGAGTCAATGTTCAGAATAACCAAGAAAATGGTTCAAAGAGTAGACGTTACCTCTGTCACTAATAGGGTCATCTCCAGCCAGATCCATGTCAGATGCTCGTGAAGCTACACGAGGTTTGCGGGCCAATCTCTTCCGCCTAGCAATAGGGATCGAAGGTCTCGCCTGAGGAGGAGGACGGAAATCTTCATCCTGATCAACTGTGGTATCTGGAACATCAAACCATAGTCAGTTTCAACACTTCTGGAAGATAGAAGAAAAAGATGAAGTGCAAACCTCGCTCGGAAAAGTCATCGTAATCTTCGGGATCCCCGCCCGAAGCCTCGTCTGTGGAATGGAATGTCCTCTGTCCCTCTTCGTCAATCCGACGAGTCTTGTTCCGTATCCTCTGTGCCCGGGCGTTTTCCCGAATCCTGCGGGAATCAACCTGGGAAGCTGCCTCAGCCTCTAACTCTGCGATTGGCTTCACAGGGATAGTCTTGTTGGCTGCTAACAACCATTTGCAGCTCAAGAAAGTAAGGTTCAACTGCCGGTCAGCACTCGGGAGACTAAATCTAACACCAGTACAGCCAGTCACGGTCCACAACCAAGCGCGGAGACCGTCTATCAAACCACTATGAGTACGAAGCTGCTGACGAGGATTCCCAATGTAAAGCTGGTCATAGCCAAACTGGCGAGCGAATCGGCACGGTAGATATGGTTCGATGAAGCACTGATCCCTCACCCGGAAAGTCAGATAGCCGGGCCTAATATTCACTAGCCAGTTGAAGCAGCCGATGTCTAAATAAGTCCGGTACTCTCTAGGCCTCTCATCATCTATCAAGCATTCACCATATCGACCGGAGAACTGCGGAAAACAAGTAGAGAATGCCCAACACTTATGGACCTGCAACTGCTGTCTGACATCAGAAAATCCGCGGCCCTCCCACCTGCCATTCTCAAGCAACTGTAGCAGGGGAACAGAATGGTCTGTGGCGTTCGGCACCGACATCATATCCGAGCGATGAAGGACAAACCAGGCCATCAGATAAGCGTACGGGAGCTCCACCTTAAGCGTGGGAATCTGACCTGGTAAATCGGTCTCCTTCCGTGTGAACGCACTGGAAAGCTGTCGAAGTCCTCGGTGAATATTAGCCACCATCACCGGAAGAAGTGAGAGTTCCTTCTTATAGGCGAGCTGAACTGCTGGGTAAAGTACCTCCAAGGGCAAGGCGTCGCCAGACTGATATGGAACCACGCACTTTTTCAACCAGATAGCAAGAAAGCCAGCAAGAAGTGTCATTGGTCGAATTGGTGCGGTAGCGTGCCACAAGAATGACTTGAACTTGGTCTTCGCAGGAAAGCCACCCTCAGGACCGCCGGTGGTGTAAGATTGAGCGCCGATCTTCTTCAGTAGACTGTTCACCTCTGAAGGAGTGAATGGGGCCAGCTCACAAATATCCTCGCCATGAGTGCTCTCCAGATTCTTGAACAAGTAGTTCGCAAATTGTTTCAGACTCACACATACCTTGGTCCTCTTTGCTAAGGGCTCCGACTGTGCCAAAGCAATATGGTAATGACAAGTGAGGTCCCATAGAGTCTCATAACGGTCAGGCATGCGATCTTTTAATTGGCTCAACTCATGACTGGAAGGAAAGTACTCCTGGTATAGCATCTGTCCCATGGACAAGCCAGAAATCCTGTGCATCTCGTGAAGAGCCAAGCCTAACTCCCCCTGCCGGGTCAGAAAAGTGTTCGAGTCTGGATTATATAGCTCGAACAAAGCACAGAAATGTCTCAAACTGATAGGCAAGCCATACACGGTGGCACGAACGGCTGCATACAAACCGCAAGCATGCAACTCCTCGCCCCATCGGCTCAAGACGTATGTCGTCATGCGGCTCCACCAAGACTTGTCCGAAGAGTGGACCCAACCGTAAAACCTGTGACGTGTCGCTGGCATCTCCCGTCCCAGAACAGCGAGACGATTCCTCAAGGTGGAAGCGGTAGCAAGGAACTCGTTACGTGGTGGTTCGTCCAGCCCCAATACACCAGGACGCAATCCGGTAACACGACTTCTGCACGAACCAGGAACCGCCGAATGAGTGATATAGCCGCAATGGACACTCATATGATCCTCTGTCAAGCGCCACGACATCTCCCGTGTCACAGCCTGACATCTGAGCTCAGTCAATGAACGATGCCGAGGAATCTCCGGCAAGTATATGAAGCCATTGCCGGTCTTGTGAAGCCAATGCTCAGCACCAATGAATACGGCTTCTGGGTCATCGACAGAATCACCAAATAGGAAATCGCTCTTTCGAAGAGGCTGAGTAGAGCTGGCGTCCTTCACAAAAGGCGCATCTGTGATTAGCTGGCGAATAGCTCGATGACCACCTTCCCTCACCACTTGGGCAACCTCAGTCGACGTGTCCGAAGCAAACTGAGGGGTAGCTGGAATAGGGGAAGGATCGTTGGAGTTCGAATAATGCTCGCCACGCCGTCCATATATTGCGTGGGACGGGAATGATCCAGAAGGGTACCCCACTGCAAAATAGACAGTTAAACACTGGTTAGTCTCGATTATAAAAGGAAATTGAACTCATCTTACAAATAGCTAAGATAGAGTCATTGCCTTATAAAGGGTGAGACGATTTGGCCACATTGTGCAATCACAAAACAGGGTATGTCGACAACATATCCCTGCCTTATAAAACGCAATGTAGTGTCAAATCGCCCCCTTTAATTTTGAGATATGGTTTTGACCAAGCAAAACATATCTTTGAAGCGTCGATCCTCACCAAGGAGAATCAAGGCTCTTCCCGATTGCCTCGCCAAGGAGAACAACGTGGGGTTTAAAAAAGGGTCAATTTACAAATTTATAAGAAAAAAGGGTTTATTTGCAAAAAGTAGCTCACCAGCATAAGAGGGAGGCGCGCCATCAACCGACATGGCAGGGGAACGACCTCTCGAGGCGCGAGACATGACGGCCTGCAAAATAACTCAAAGGGTTAGATTCAAAAAATAATTTCAGCCCTAATTTTTGCATAAAAACCCCTCAAAATTGCATTTTTACCCCCCTGAAAGATTAGCTCGAGGCATCAAATCACACCCTCAACCCTCACATATAACCCCACAAATGCATGAATTAAATTGAGCATGAAAAAGATCCAAATTGTGGAAGATTTACCTGAAGAAAGGCTCGAGATCCAACGAAGATGAGACCTTTTAGGAAACTTTCACCACGTGCTCGAGGGGTCTGAGAGGAATTCTAAAAAATGATTTTTTGAAGGATCTCTCAGTCAAAGATCAAAAGGAAACCCAGATCTCGGATAAATATCAAAGTTTCGAGGAGAAAAGACGCTCGAGGGAAGAGAAAACTCAAAAAGGAGGAAGAGGGGGGGGCCGGCCCTAGAAGAGAGGAGGAAGAGAAGAAAAAAGAAGCCAAAAAACCCTCTTTTATAGCCTTAAACCAGATCTGGCTGAACCAGACCAGACCAGACTGAACCAGACCAAGCCAAATTGGACCAGACTGAGCCAGAATGAGCCAAATTGAGCCAGAATGAGCCCAATTGAACCAGATTGAACCTGGCTGGACTAGACCAGACCAGAGTGAGCCAGAATAGGCCAGATTGAACCAGATTGAGTTAGATTGGACCAGTTTGGGTCAATTTCGAACCAGTTTGAACCAAATTCGAACCAGAATTCAAATTGGAGCTAAATTAAGCATCGAAACGAATTCAGATCAATCAATGGTTCGATCCCTCACCTAGTTAACCCCTCTCCCACATATTGGGAAGGGTCAGAAAGATTTTGAGCCCAAATACTGCCTTTTTTGAGACATCTTTGGACCGGTTCTGATCATTTGAGCACGGAAATACTCCAATAAGGTATACGAGTATAAACTATTTCCTATTGTTGTTGAGAAGTTCCTGGAGAATATTTTTCTAAAAATATTCTTAAGGATAACTCAATAACACGACGTCGGACAACGTGTCACAAGTGAGGATTCAACACCGACAATCGAGCGTTAGTTGCACGTCGAACCAACCAACACGAGTTAAAGATTGAAAAAATCAGGAATCGACTTCAAAGTTCAAATTCCAACAACGGTCAGACAATAAATGCAGCACCGGAACCCCTACAGGCATTCTACAAAGCACTGAATGGCCCGAAGGATTGAAGGAATACAGAACAAAAGTCATTTCCAGGTCCCGTTACACCGACAAAGGGTAGGGGCAATCATATCCAAAGCATTCCAGACTCTTCTATAAAAGAACGAGGCTGAAAAGCTTTGGAGGGGGTATCTGTAGGCGTATAAAACTGCTTATAGGTCCCTTGACACAGCTCGGCGCGATGATTCGACAAATCGACGAACGTTCAAGCAACGAAACGAACTAAAGAGGCTACAAAGCTAACGAACTGCATGTGAACAACGTTAGTGGTTCGGGGAGTCGACGGGTCTTCCAACAAAGTGGATTTGAACTCAAACACCGACTGAGTTTACTGCCAAATCCGGAATCAAGTCAACAAATCAACAAAACAACCGAACAACGGACAAAACAACCGGAAACAACGGAAAACGACAAAACCAGCGCACCTGGGGGAACTCGGCCCGAACCGAACCACCCTAAGGTGGCTCGGCCCAAGCCGAGCCACCCTAGGGTGGCTCGGGGGCCGAGCAGCCACCTCAGGGTGGCTCGGCATGAGCCGAGCCACCCTCAGGTGGCCCGACTCCCCCCCCT
>NW_017973351.1:19276-21619 GCF_001876935.1 Asparagus officinalis
GAAGAAGCCCGTAGAAAGTTGCAGAAAGAGGTGGTCAAGAAGCCGCCATCAACCCGCCAAGTCTGGAGACCAAAGTCTGAAGCGGCAATTCAGGCTAAGGAGCAACCTTTGCAGCCTCCAACCAAAATTCAACCTCCGGCGAACCCAGCTAAGTCGCCGAGAATTCCCATAGCTACTCCGGGAGATCATGCAGAATCCTCCCGAAGAAGAAAGCCAGTCTTGGAGCGCCTCGGTCCAATTCCCGATGAGCGAAGCAAAGCTCCGATCCAAGAACGTTTGGGCCCACTAAGAAAACCCCGAACGAATCAACACGCTGGGGGTTTTACGGCACCCAAGCGCACTACCTTGCGCATCGAAGTTCGGGAGCCCGCTGAGAATTCATGTCTACAAAGGCGTGTTTCGAGGCGAGTGACTCTCGGAAGTCCAAATAAGGCAGTTTGCTCTCAGAAGGAAACGTTGTCATCCGAGGATGATAACGTTATACCTGGGAAATCATGCCACACGATAGGTTACTCCGACTGTCAAAATGACGAGTTGTACTATCGTGCTGGGGGTACGAACAGAACCAGAAAGAGGAGTCCCCGAGAACAGGAAACTCAGTGCCCTTGTTCAAAGCTCATTCGGGCGGTACTGTCTCAATGCAACTGCATCAAGGTAGTCTCCGAGAGAATTTCAGTGTTCGAAAGGCTCGGCACCGAAACGTCAAAACCAAGGTATAGGCGTTTCCGGCAAAGAAGAACGGTGGTTAAAGACGGAGAATTTCCGAGGGTCACCGCCAACATGACCAGCAAAGAGACATCGACACAGATTGATCTCAAATCGTTTCTGGAAGCGTCCCGGCGTGTAACCCGTCTGCAGTCCGGAGCCATCGCACGAGGAACTTATGGTAGGGTTCGGACAAGATTGCCTTCGGAAGATGAAGAATCGGATTCCTGCTCTGCTGTCGTATCGGACAATACAGTGTCCAGCGAAGGACAACCCCGCGAGGCAGTGCGGAGCAAATTGCCAAGATGATTGAAGACGCTTTGGCTAAGCAGCAGGAAACTTTCAGGTTCGAGATGCAAATGACCATGCAGAACATGAGAGAACTGCATGACCAACAAATCCAAGCATTGACGAACCAGCAAGGCGAGCCGAGTCGTCGCAACCAAGTCCATCAGGAGGACGAGGATACGAATGCTCATAATATCAATGATCCTCCCGTCAATGCAGGGGGTGGTAACGGGAATGCTATTGAAGATACAGGTGAAAGCCTAAAAATTAAAAACCTCGAGAGCAAAATCAATACATTGATTTCCGCTCAAGAGATGAAAAAGACGGGCATTCCTTGTCCATACCCAAGAGAGTGGGAATCAATCCCATATCCGGCGAAGTTCAGTCTAATTAACTTCACGCCGTTTAATGGGATGGGTTCACCTACCCAGCATTTGATTTACTTCAAATCGCACTTGGGAGTCATCTCTGGTAACGAGCCTCTGATGGTGCGGTCATTCGTTGGCACTCTTCGCGGAGCCGCCTTCGATTGGTATCGCCGCCTCAAGCCAGGAAGCATAAACAGCTGGGACGACATGGAGACCAAGTTCCTGGCCAACTTCTTCGACGACGACACCGAGATATCTATCGGATCGTTGCTCGACGAGAAACAAAAGGACGGGGAGTTAGTCGACACCTTCGTCAAAAGGTTCCGGAACAAGGCGATGAATTGCCGGGTTCCGGAACAAGGCGATGAATTGTCGGGACCCGATCACCGAGGAATTCATCCTCCAGACCTGCCACAACAACCTTTCGCTGGACGTGTTGGAAGCAATGGGCACAGCACCATCCAAGACATGGAAGGACTTGAAAGTCCGGGGAGAGCAAGCTGAGCGATTCCTCAGGAGAAAGAAGGCGGAGAGAAGCCAACCGGCAACAAATCCTCCGAAACAGAACTTCAACCAAAAAGTTCAATTGCAACCTCAGCAACAACAGCCACAGCAACAAGCCCCACAACAATCTCGAGGGCAATGGCAACAACGGCCTCAGAAGCAGAAATCTGCGGAGCCGAGGTTTCCTAAAGTGTACTCCTTCAAGGATGACGAAGTTCCCGGCATCTTCAAATACCTGTTGGAGAATAATAAAATCCAGCTGTCGGCGATCGTGGATCAAGAAGGGGCGAACAAAGTAACGAACCCGAAGTATTGCGCATACCACAGAGCGGTCCATCACCCAACCAAGTTGTGCTACCACCTCAAGGACAAGATCCAGGCGTTAATCGACGTAGGTGTTATAACCCCAAAGCCGGCCAAGAACGTTGGGGCAAACGCAGTGTCAATCAGTTTTGGGACGGTGCCTACAACTTGGTTC
>NW_017973352.1:0-1447 GCF_001876935.1 Asparagus officinalis
TTGGTCTCGTGACCTGAGCATCCAACGACATTCGAAACCCTAGGGTCAACGCCGGTCAATGCGTAACCCGAGGTCAACGCCAGTCAACGCGTTGCGAGCAAAAATTCAGCGTACGACGTTCGAAACCCTAGGGTCAACGCCGGTCAACGCGTAACCCTAGGTCAACGCCAGTCAACGCGTTGCGAGCAAAAATTCAACGTACGACGTTCAAAACCCTAAGGTCAACTCCGGACAACGCGTAACCCTAGGTCAACGCCTATCAATGCGTTGCAATGAAAGAATCAACACTCCGAAAAGTATACGAGTATAGGTCAACGCCAATCAATGCGTTGCAACGAAAGAATCACAACTCCAAAGAGTATACGAGTATAAACTGTTTCTCAATCCTCCAACAGGTGCATGAGGTTAAACTGCTTCTTAAATACTCCAATAAGGTATATGAGTATAAACTGTTCCCTAATTTTTTGAGAAGTTCCTGGAGAATGTTTTCTATAAATATTCTTAAGGATAACTCAAACAATAAGACGCCGGACAACGCGTTGCAGATAAAGACTCGACGCCAACAATCGATGGTCAGCTAAATCAGGAACCGACTTCAAAGTTCAAAATTCCGACAACGGTCAGACAATAAATGCAGCACCGAAACTCTTTCAGACATTCGACAAAGCACCGAATAGCCTGGAGAATTGAAGGAATCAAGAACGGAAGTCATTCCAAGGTCCCATTACACCGACTGAAGGTTGGGACAATCATATCCAAAGTATTCCAGACTCTTCTATAAAACAACGAGACTGAAATACTTTGGAGGGGGTATCTGTAGGCATATAAAATTGCTTATAGGTCCCTTAGCTCAGCTCGGCACAAACCGACAAACCAACGAGGCAACGAGATTGACTAATCGCACGCAAGCAACGGAATACGTCCATTCGCGTGCGGGATCAAGCCAAGTGTTCGAAGAGTCAACGAGTCATCCAACCAAGGGCATACTCGGACGAATCACGATCGAATCAAGATCGGTTTCGGACTCGAACTCAGAAGTGGATTTACTGCCAAATCAGGAATCCGACTTACTGCCAAATCAGGAATCAAATCAGAGTCTGGATCAACCGAATCACGGACAGAACCCAAAGGTGGAAAACAGCAGAAAACCAAACACCCGGAGGGGCTCGGAAACCAAGTCACCGAGGCGGCTCACCGAGCCACCAAGTCAACGAGTCATCCAACCAAGGGCATACTCGGACGAATCACGATCGAATCAAGATCGGTTTCGGACTAGAACTCAGAAGTGGATTTACTGCCTAATCGGGATCCGGATTTACTGCCAAATCAGGTCAACGAATCAAGTCTGGATAAATCAACCACAGAACCGAATCACAGATAGAACCAAGAGCGGAAAACGACAGAACAACACACCCGGAGGGGCTCGGTGGCCGAGCCACCCCAGGGT
>NW_017973352.1:16238-21689 GCF_001876935.1 Asparagus officinalis
GTGGCTCGGCACAGTGCCGGCCACCTCGAGGTGGCCGACAGTGGCCGACGGTGGCCGACGTTTCTCTTTTTGCGGGCACTGTCCTGAGAGCCTATAAATAGGCCACCCCCTTGTCATTTGAGAAGGTTGGAAATTTTGGAGAGAGGCGAAGCCCTGCTGGATTGGAGACTCGGAACTTAAAAAAGATTGAAACTTTGGGACTTCGGGGACTCACTCCTTCAGATCTGGTGCTCGGCGATCATCAACGTCAAATAAGGCAGGTGTTCGAGAGGATCAGATCTCAGATCTACGCAGGCATACTCCGGATCTAAGCTTGGTCTTAGATCCCGAGACTTGGACGATTGTTTCCTTGGTGAAACAATCCTCCCCGGCTATTATTTCCTTGGTGAAATAATACCCGTTGTACTGCGTAGATCCGACCGGATCTAGATCGCGCGGTGGTCCACGGCAAACAACCCCGGCGCAGGCAAAGAACCCACAAAGCGAGCGACCGCAAAACAGGAGCTCGCGATTCGTTCGACACAAAAGGAGAAAAGTTGTAATCTTTGTTTATTTTTATTTGATTTTCGTTGTAACCGGATCTTATAAAAAGACCGGATCTTTTGTAACTCAAAAAGTTGTAACTCAAGATGACAATGGAATCAATAACAAAGAAAGACACGAATTTTCCAGCGAACAATCTGGCGACCACAGTGGGAGCCACCGATCTCGCTGCCGAGATCGGAGCGTCGCAGCCGCGGATCTTGATCCCAGTCGTGGAGGAGGTCGAATACGAGTTCGATCAGACCAAGTTCGAGGAATACCTTTCATCCTCGTCTAGATCAACCTCCCCCCGCAAGTCCAAGAAGTCCAAGTTCTCTTCCAACAGAAAGGTGCGTTGGTACGAAGAAGTTGAAGCTACCAACGACGACCTCATCTCGATTGACGCCAAAGTTGCGTCAGATGAGGCTCCACCAATCTCCAACCAGATCAAGCTGGTTCCAACCAATTCCTCCGTCACCAAAGGAGCGGTGACTCTCTCAAAGAGAGCCCGCCAAAGGCAACGCCAACGCTTGGCCAAACAATTCGCCAAAGCGATGGAGTCCACCGACGGAGTCCGCTACAACGCGGGTCTGAAGAACAAGAGAGGCAAACAGCCTCAACAACAGATGAACGGCGCCTCTTCCAAGCCGCCAACAATGGAATGGGTCCGTGTCAAACGGAATCGTTCGACGCTGGAAGAACGCATCCGCAAACGCCGCGCACTATCAGCGCAGGCACGGGCTCAAGCCGAAGAAGCCCGTAGAAAGTTGCAGAAAGAAGTGGCCAAGAAGCCGCCACCAACTCGCAAAGTTTGGAGGCCAAAGTCTGAAGCGGCAATTCAGGCTAAGGAGCAACCTTTGCAGCCTCCAACCAAAATTCAACCTCCGGCGAACCCAGCTAAGTCGCCGAGAATTCCCATAGCTACTCCGGGAGATCATGCAGAATCCTCCCGAAGAAGAAAGCCAGTCTTGGAGCGCCTCGGTCCAATTCCCGATGAGCGAAGCAAAGCTCCGATCCAAGAACGTTTGGGCCCACTAAGAAAACCCCGAACGAATCAACACGCTGGGGGTCACCGCTACCTCCAACATGACAAGGAGCTCAAGGCAACTGCGCGCGCTAATTTGCGCATTGAGGTCCAAGAGCCCGCTGAGAATTCACGCCCAAAAAGGCATGTCTCAAGGCGCGTGACTCTTGAAAGTCCAAGGAAGGCAATTCGCCCTCAGATGGAAACATTATCATCTGATAGTGATAATGTTATACCTGAGAAGTCGTGCCCACACACGATAGGTTACTCCGACTGTCAAAATGACGAGTTGTACTATCGTGCTGGGGGTACGAACAGAACCAGAAAGAGGAGTCCCCGAGAACAGGAAACTCAGTGCCCTTGTTCAAAGCTCATTCGGGCGGTACTGTCTCAATGCAACTGCATCAAGGTAGTCCCCGAGAGAATTTCAGTGTTCGAAAGGCTCGGCACCGAAACGCCAAAACCAAGGTATAGGCGTTTCCGGCAAAGAAGAACGGTGGTTAAAGACGGAGAATTTCCGAGGGTCACCGCCAACATGACCAGCAAAGAGACATCGACACAGATTGATCTCAAATCGTTTCTGGAAGCGTCCCGGCGTGTAACCCGTCTGCAGTCCGGAGCCATCGCACGAGGAACTTATGGTAGGGTTCGGACAAGATTGCCTTCGGAAGATGAAGAATCGGATTCCTGCTCTGCTGTCGCATCGGACAATACAGTGTCCAGCGAAGGACAACCCCGCGAGTCATTTATGATAAGCGCGGAAGAAATGGCCAAGATGCTTGAAGACGCTTTGGCTAAGCAGAAAGAAAGTTTCAAATTCGAGATGGAGATGGCCATGCAGCAGATGAGAGAGATGCATGAGCAGCAAATCCATGCATTCAGGAACCAGCAAAGTGAATCGAACCGCCGTAACCAGATTATTCAGGAAAAGGAGCACGCAGATAGGGATGAAGCTCACAATGCCAATAACCCTCCTGTCAATACAGGGGGTGGTAACGAGGATGCCAACGAAGATACAAGTGAAGACTTGAAGATCAAAGATCTCGAGAGCAAAATCAACACATTGATCTCCGCTCAAGAGACGAAGAAAACAGGCATTCCCTGTCCATACCCACGAGAATGGGAATCGATCCCCTATCCGGCGAAGTTCAGTTTAATCAACTTCACGCCGTTCGATGGGAAGGGTTCCCCCACTCAGCATTTGATTTATTTCAAATCGCACCTGGGTATTATTTCCGGCAATGAGCCTCTGATGGTGCGGTCATTCGTCGGCACTCTTCGCGGAGCCGCCTTCGATTGGTACCGCCGCCTCAAGCCAGGAAACGTGAACAGCTGGGATGACATGGAGACCAAGTTCCTGGCCAACTTCTTCGACGACGACACCGAGATATCTATCGGATCATTGCTCGATGAGAAGCAGAAGGACGGGGAGTTAGTCGACACCTTCGTCAAAAGGTTCCGGAACAAGGCGATGAATTGCCGGGACCCGATCACAGAGGAATTCATCCTCCAAACTTGCCACAACAACCTTGCGTTGGACGTGTTGGAAGCAATGGGAACAGCACCGTCTGACACTTGGAAGGATCTGAAGGTGCGCGGTGAACAAGCCGAACGTTTCCTCCGAAGGAAGAAGGCCGAGAGGAACCTACCGACGGCTAATCCTCTGGACTCAAACTTCGCCTCTCGTGGTAAGGGCAAAACACCTGCAGCTACTGGTGGTGCTAATCAAGCGTCACAACAGCAATCCCGAAGGCAGCAAAAGACTTCGGGTCCGAGACTCCAAAGAGAGTATTCCTTCAAGGACGAAGACGTTCCAGCCATCTTCGAATCCCTCCTTGAAGGTAACAAGATCAAGCTACCACCTATCACAAATCAGGAGGAAGCTGACAACACTACGGACCCAAAGTACTGTGCATACCACAGGAGGGTCGTTCATCCCACCAAGGATTGCTTTACTCTCAAGAATAGCATTCAGACCTTGGTTGAAGCCGGCGTCATAACGCTAAGGTAAGCCAATTGAGAACGGCAAAACTCCAAAGAGTATACGAGTATAAACTGTTTCTCAATCCTCCGACCGGTATAAGAGGTTAAACTACTCCCTGATACTCCAATAGGTATATGAGTCTAAACTGTTTCCCCACTTTTGACGGGAAGTTCCTGGAGAATATTAAAGCTAATATTCTTAAGGATAACCCGGTTAGGTAACTGATAATAATGTCCGAACCAGTTCCGCAGAGGAAACTGGGGGTGGATGATTTATGTAACGGGAAGTTCCCAAAATGACAGCAATGTAATGAATAAGAAACTCCCATTCAAATTCTCACCACGTCTGTGCACTCAACACTCTCTCTGTTAGAGTCCGGACGTAAAATTCCCAATTGGTCAAACCTTCTTACAGTTAGGACCACAGTCAAAATCCCCTCTCGATTCCCCCAATGAACGAGAGGTCCACAAATCGAGCGATCAAACCTTCCTACAGTTAGGATCGTCTTAAACCTTCCATTCGGTCAAACCTTTCTACAGTTAGGACCAAAACCCAATGAACGAGAGGTCCATTTTCAAATCGAGTGATCAAACCTTCCTACAGTTAGGGTCATCTCAAACTCCTGCTTGGTCAAACCTTCCTACAGTTAGGACCAAAACCACAATTTACTCTCGATAAACGAGAAATTCATCTTTAGTTCGGTAATCAAACCTTCCGACAGTTAGGGTTATCCGAATCTTTTCGATTCTCGGAGTGGAGATCCCACTCTCAGTTTCACCTTTCCGGATTCTGGGGGTGGAGATCCCACCTCGAGTCTCCTTTCCACCAGCTGAAGATAGAATATAAAATTCTTTTTCAGTGTCGGGAGATAGAATATAAAATTCTTCCTTTCCCACACCAACCCTTTTCCAAGAATTTAGGATTCATCATAGGAAGTTTATCCCGAATCCTAAGCAGGGATAACTCTGCGCCTAACACGCGCTGCCGGTTTAGTCTTTTTCCGTACAAGCCTTCACCCTAAAAGAGTGTCGGGAGATAGAATATAAAATTCTTCCTTTCCCACACCAACCCTTTTCCAAGAATTTAGGATTCATCATAGGAAGTTTATCCCGAATCCTAAGCAGGGATAACTCTGCGCCTAACACGCGCTGCCGGTTTAGTCTTTTTCCGTACAAAAAGACAGCAGAGTTCGATTCTGGGGTATTCTATCCTAAAACCTAAGCAAGGATAAGTCTGCGCTTAACCCGCGCTGCCGGTTAGTTCTTAACCGTTGAAAAGAACATCCGTCCACATATTCAACATTGTGGCAGGTTGTTATTAATAACACCAAAATCCATGCCTTACACGCATGGGGAATGTCATCCTGAATCCTAAGAAAGGATATGTCGACACCTAACACGTGTCGCCGGTTTAGTCTTTTACCGATTGAAAAATACACCAGAGTTCGATTCTGGGGTATCTCATCCCGAAGCCTAAGTAGGGATAAGTCAACGTCTAATACACGTTGCCGGGTAGCCTATTCCCGTAACAATGGCGAAGCCTATGTATTCAACATCATAGCACAAAGTCTCAGAGAATTCACTCTCTTAGCACAACGTTACATGCGGAACGGATTTAGACAATCCGCATGCTAGCCCGACTCAAACGGTAGTCGGTAAAAGCATGTCAAATCCGTTGAGGGCTGAGGATTTGCCAAAAATCCTAAGTCAACGTCTGATACACGTTGTTGTTTAGTCTTTTCACAGGAGAAAGATGAAGTCTACGTATTCAATATCGTAGCACGAAAAGGGTTAACTCTTTTAGCATAACGTCACATGCGGAACGGACTTAAATAATCCGCATGCTAGCCCGGCTCAAACGGTAGTCGGTAAAGGCTTCTCAAACCCGTTGATGGCTGAGGGTTTGCCAAAAATCCTATAAA
>NW_017973353.1:0-21603 GCF_001876935.1 Asparagus officinalis
ACAGAGCTTCGTCGATCCGCGAGAGATCTAGAAGCCTGAAGCGTCTATCTCGGCTAAAACGAGATATCTACTCTTCTTAGGATTACCAGCGAAGGGTAATACTAAGGAAAGAGGCACGGGTGATGAAGAATCTGATGAAGACCTCTCCTCTCCTCTGTTGAAGCGCTCGACCACTCTTCACTACAGCAGGGCTTCACCAAATTCTCCAAAAATCCAGATCTTCAAAAAATGAGGCCTTAGGGGGCTATTTATAGGCAATGGGAGTACCTAGGGTGCGTAGACACCCCTGGGGTGTTTTAACTTTCCCGAGACACCCCGGGTGTCCCAACTCAGCCTGAGACGCTTCGTTGCGTATGTTTGATTGTTTTCACCGTAAATTCTTCGTCCGATCTCGGATTTGAGTGATTCCAAGTGCGTTGGATGCTTGACGAAGAGTTCGATCCACTCCAGTGGTTGGACTATCTGTAGAGTGATCGAGACATGAAGGGCATTGTCCTTTTTGTGAACATCGCCGGGTTCCCGATTGGCCTGGGTCTTCGTTGTTCCGAAATCCTATCAGCTCACATAGTGTAAATTCTTCGTCCGAACTTGGATTTGAGTGATTCCAAGTGCGTTGGAAGCTTGACGAAGAGTTCGATCCGCTCTGGTGGTTGGACTATCTGTAGAGTGATCGAGACATGAAGGGCATTGTCCTTTTTGTGAACATCGCCGGGTTCCCGATTGGCCTGGGTCTTCGTTGTTCCGAAATCCTATCAGCTCACGTAGTTCGTCGATTCACTTCAATCGTTCGTCGACGTCAATTGGACTCATGTGGATCGGATAGTGACGTTCATCGTCGCTCTTTAACACTGAACCGTTCGTGGAGACCTATAGGCAATTTTCGATGCCTACAGATACCCCCTCCAAAGTATTCCGGACTCGTTTCTTTTATAGAAGAGGCTGGAATACTTTGGATGTGATTGGTCTAGCCTTCAGTTGGTGTAAAGACCTGTAGTTAGCTTCAACTCTTGGCTCCTTCGATTTTCGGTCTATTCGAAGCTTTGACGAATAGCCAAAGTTCTTCCGGCGCTGCGTTTATCGCTTGGCCGTCGTCGGAGTCTCGAGTCTGCAGCTGATGAATTGAGTTTGGCTCGTGTCATTGAGTTGACTTTGAACTACCTCCGTCACATTGTGTTGACTTAGGGTTTCAGATCATCGTGTGTTGACTTTTTGTCGCAACGCGTTGACTGGCGTTGACCTAGGGTTACGCGTTGACCGGCGTCGACCCTAGGGTTTCGAATCATCAAACGTTGACTTTGGTCGCAACGCGTTGACTGGCGTTGACCTAGGGTTACGCGTTGACCGGCGTCGACCCTAGGGTTTCGAATCGTCAAACGTTGACTCTGATCGCAACGCGTTGACTGGCGTTGACCTAGGGTTACGTGTTGACCGGCATTGACCCTAGGGTTTCGCGTCATCAAACGTTGACTTTTTGGTCGCAACGCGTTGACTGACGTTGACCTAGGGTTACGCGTTGATGACCAAGTGGGTGTTTTGAGACAATCCTAACTGTAGGAAGGTTTGATCGCTCAATTTGTGGACCTCTCGTTCATTGGGGGAATCGAGAGGGGATTTTGACTGTGGTCCTAACTGTAAGAAGGTTTGACCAAGTGGGTGTTTTGAGACAATCCTAACTGTAGGAAGGTTTGATCGCTCAATTTGTGGACCTCTCGTTCATTGGGGGAATCGAGAGGGGATTTTGACTGTGGTCCTAACTGTAAGAAGGTTTGACCAAGTGGGTGTTTTGAGACAATCCTAACTGTAGGAAGGTTTGATCGCTCAATTTGTGGACCTCTCGTTCATTGGGGGAATCGAGAGGGGATTTTGACTGTGGTCCTAACTGTAAGAAGGTTTGACCAAGTGGGTGTTTTGAGACAATCCTAACTGTAGGAAGGTTTGATCGCTCAATTTGTGGACCTCTCGTTCATTGGGGGAATCGAGAGGGGATTTTGACTGTGGTCCTAACTGTAAGAAGGTTTGACCAAGTGGGTGTTTTGAGACAATCCTAACTGTAGGAAGGTTTGATCGCTCAATTTGTGGACCTCTCGTTCATTGGGGGAATCGAGAGGGGATTTTGACTGTGGTCCTAACTGTAAGAAGGTTTGACCAAGTGGGTGTTTTGAGACAATCCTAACTGTAGGAAGGTTTGATCGCTCAATTTGTGGACCTCTCGTTCATTGGGGGAATCGAGAGGGGATTTTGACTGTGGTCCTAACTGTAAGAAGGTTTGACCAAGTGGGTGTTTTGAGACAATCCTAACTGTAGGAAGGTTTGATCGCTCAATTTGTGGACCTCTCGTTCATTGGGGGAATCGAGAGGGGATTTTGACTGTGGTCCTAACTGTAAGAAGGTTTGACCAAGTGGGTGTTTTGAGACAATCCTAACTGTAGGAAGGTTTGATCGCTCAATTTGTGGACCTCTCGTTCATTGGGGGAATCGAGAGGGGATTTTGACTGTGGTCCTAACTGTAAGAAGGTTTGACCAAGTGGGTGTTTTGAGACAATCCTAACTGTAGGAAGGTTTGATCGCTCAATTTGTGGACCTCTCGTTCATTGGGGGAATCGAGAGGGGATTTTGACTGTGGTCCTAACTGTAAGAAGGTTTGACCAAGTGGGTGTTTTGAGACAATCCTAACTGTAGGAAGGTTTGATCGCTCAATTTGTGGACCTCTCGTTCATTGGGGGAATCGAGAGGGGATTTTGACTGTGGTCCTAACTGTAAGAAGGTTTGACCAAGTGGGTGTTTTGAGACAATCCTAACTGTAGGAAGGTTTGATCGCTCAATTTGTGGACCTCTCGTTCATTGGGGGAATCGAGAGGGGATTTTGACTGTGGTCCTAACTGTAAGAAGGTTTGACCAAGTGGGTGTTTTGAGACAATCCTAACTGTAGGAAGGTTTGATCGCTCAATTTGTGGACCTCTCGTTCATTGGGGGAATCGAGAGGGGATTTTGACTGTGGTCCTAACTGTAAGAAGGTTTGACCAAGTGGGTGTTTTGAGACAATCCTAACTGTAGGAAGGTTTGATCGCTCAATTTGTGGACCTCTCGTTCATTGGGGGAATCGAGAGGGGATTTTGACTGTGGTCCTAACTGTAAGAAGGTTTGACCAAGTGGGTGTTTTGAGACAATCCTAACTGTAGGAAGGTTTGATCGCTCAATTTGTGGACCTCTCGTTCATTGGGGGAATCGAGAGGGGATTTTGACTGTGGTCCTAACTGTAAGAAGGTTTGACCAAGTGGGTGTTTTGAGACAATCCTAACTGTAGGAAGGTTTGATCGCTCAATTTGTGGACCTCTCGTTCATTGGGGGAATCGAGAGGGGATTTTGACTGTGGTCCTAACTGTAAGAAGGTTTGACCAAGTGGGTGTTTTGAGACAATCCTAACTGTAGGAAGGTTTGATCGCTCAATTTGTGGACCTCTCGTTCATTGGGGGAATCGAGAGGGGATTTTGACTGTGGTCCTAACTGTAAGAAGGTTTGACCAAGTGGGTGTTTTGAGACAATCCTAACTGTAGGAAGGTTTGATCGCTCAATTTGTGGACCTCTCGTTCATTGGGGGAATCGAGAGGGGATTTTGACTGTGGTCCTAACTGTAAGAAGGTTTGACCAAGTGGGTGTTTTGAGACAATCCTAACTGTAGGAAGGTTTGATCGCTCAATTTGTGGACCTCTCGTTCATTGGGGGAATCGAGAGGGGATTTTGACTGTGGTCCTAACTGTAAGAAGGTTTGACCAAGTGGGTGTTTTGAGACAATCCTAACTGTAGGAAGGTTTGATCGCTCAATTTGTGGACCTCTCGTTCATTGGGGGAATCGAGAGGGGATTTTGACTGTGGTCCTAACTGTAAGAAGGTTTGACCAAGTGGGTGTTTTGAGACAATCCTAACTGTAGGAAGGTTTGATCGCTCAATTTGTGGACCTCTCGTTCATTGGGGGAATCGAGAGGGGATTTTGACTGTGGTCCTAACTGTAAGAAGGTTTGACCAAGTGGGTGTTTTGAGACAATCCTAACTGTAGGAAGGTTTGATCGCTCAATTTGTGGACCTCTCGTTCATTGGGGGAATCGAGAGGGGATTTTGACTGTGGTCCTAACTGTAAGAAGGTTTGACCAAGTGGGTGTTTTGAGACAATCCTAACTGTAGGAAGGTTTGATCGCTCAATTTGTGGACCTCTCGTTCATTGGGGGAATCGAGAGGGGATTTTGACTGTGGTCCTAACTGTAAGAAGGTTTGACCAAGTGGGTGTTTTGAGACAATCCTAACTGTAGGAAGGTTTGATCGCTCAATTTGTGGACCTCTCGTTCATTGGGGGAATCGAGAGGGGATTTTGACTGTGGTCCTAACTGTAAGAAGGTTTGACCAAGTGGGTGTTTTGAGACAATCCTAACTGTAGGAAGGTTTGATCGCTCAATTTGTGGACCTCTCGTTCATTGGGGGAATCGAGAGGGGATTTTGACTGTGGTCCTAACTGTAAGAAGGTTTGACCAAGTGGGTGTTTTGAGACAATCCTAACTGTAGGAAGGTTTGATCGCTCAATTTGTGGACCTCTCGTTCATTGGGGGAATCGAGAGGGGATTTTGACTGTGGTCCTAACTGTAAGAAGGTTTGACCAAGTGGGTGTTTTGAGACAATCCTAACTGTAGGAAGGTTTGATCGCTCAATTTGTGGACCTCTCGTTCATTGGGGGAATCGAGAGGGGATTTTGACTGTGGTCCTAACTGTAAGAAGGTTTGACCAAGTGGGTGTTTTGAGACAATCCTAACTGTAGGAAGGTTTGATCGCTCAATTTGTGGACCTCTCGTTCATTGGGGGAATCGAGAGGGGATTTTGACTGTGGTCCTAACTGTAAGAAGGTTTGACCAAGTGGGTGTTTTGAGACAATCCTAACTGTAGGAAGGTTTGATCGCTCAATTTGTGGACCTCTCGTTCATTGGGGGAATCGAGAGGGGATTTTGACTGTGGTCCTAACTGTAAGAAGGTTTGACCAAGTGGGTGTTTTGAGACAATCCTAACTGTAGGAAGGTTTGATCGCTCAATTTGTGGACCTCTCGTTCATTGGGGGAATCGAGAGGGGATTTTGACTGTGGTCCTAACTGTAAGAAGGTTTGACCAAGTGGGTGTTTTGAGACAATCCTAACTGTAGGAAGGTTTGATCGCTCAATTTGTGGACCTCTCGTTCATTGGGGGAATCGAGAGGGGATTTTGACTGTGGTCCTAACTGTAAGAAGGTTTGACCAAGTGGGTGTTTTGAGACAATCCTAACTGTAGGAAGGTTTGATCGCTCAATTTGTGGACCTCTCGTTCATTGGGGGAATCGAGAGGGGATTTTGACTGTGGTCCTAACTGTAAGAAGGTTTGACCAAGTGGGTGTTTTGAGACAATCCTAACTGTAGGAAGGTTTGATCGCTCAATTTGTGGACCTCTCGTTCATTGGGGGAATCGAGAGGGGATTTTGACTGTGGTCCTAACTGTAAGAAGGTTTGACCAAGTGGGTGTTTTGAGACAATCCTAACTGTAGGAAGGTTTGATCGCTCAATTTGTGGACCTCTCGTTCATTGGGGGAATCGAGAGGGGATTTTGACTGTGGTCCTAACTGTAAGAAGGTTTGACCAAGTGGGTGTTTTGAGACAATCCTAACTGTAGGAAGGTTTGATCGCTCAATTTGTGGACCTCTCGTTCATTGGGGGAATCGAGAGGGGATTTTGACTGTGGTCCTAACTGTAAGAAGGTTTGACCAAGTGGGTGTTTTGAGACAATCCTAACTGTAGGAAGGTTTGATCGCTCAATTTGTGGACCTCTCGTTCATTGGGGGAATCGAGAGGGGATTTTGACTGTGGTCCTAACTGTAAGAAGGTTTGACCAAGTGGGTGTTTTGAGACAATCCTAACTGTAGGAAGGTTTGATCGCTCAATTTGTGGACCTCTCGTTCATTGGGGGAATCGAGAGGGGATTTTGACTGTGGTCCTAACTGTAAGAAGGTTTGACCAAGTGGGTGTTTTGAGACAATCCTAACTGTAGGAAGGTTTGATCGCTCAATTTGTGGACCTCTCGTTCATTGGGGGAATCGAGAGGGGATTTTGACTGTGGTCCTAACTGTAAGAAGGTTTGACCAAGTGGGTGTTTTGAGACAATCCTAACTGTAGGAAGGTTTGATCGCTCAATTTGTGGACCTCTCGTTCATTGGGGGAATCGAGAGGGGATTTTGACTGTGGTCCTAACTGTAAGAAGGTTTGACCAAGTGGGTGTTTTGAGACAATCCTAACTGTAGGAAGGTTTGATCGCTCAATTTGTGGACCTCTCGTTCATTGGGGGAATCGAGAGGGGATTTTGACTGTGGTCCTAACTGTAAGAAGGTTTGACCAAGTGGGTGTTTTGAGACAATCCTAACTGTAGGAAGGTTTGATCGCTCAATTTGTGGACCTCTCGTTCATTGGGGGAATCGAGAGGGGATTTTGACTGTGGTCCTAACTGTAAGAAGGTTTGACCAAGTGGGTGTTTTGAGACAATCCTAACTGTAGGAAGGTTTGATCGCTCAATTTGTGGACCTCTCGTTCATTGGGGGAATCGAGAGGGGATTTTGACTGTGGTCCTAACTGTAAGAAGGTTTGACCAAGTGGGTGTTTTGAGACAATCCTAACTGTAGGAAGGTTTGATCGCTCAATTTGTGGACCTCTCGTTCATTGGGGGAATCGAGAGGGGATTTTGACTGTGGTCCTAACTGTAAGAAGGTTTGACCAAGTGGGTGTTTTGAGACAATCCTAACTGTAGGAAGGTTTGATCGCTCAATTTGTGGACCTCTCGTTCATTGGGGGAATCGAGAGGGGATTTTGACTGTGGTCCTAACTGTAAGAAGGTTTGACCAAGTGGGTGTTTTGAGACAATCCTAACTGTAGGAAGGTTTGATCGCTCAATTTGTGGACCTCTCGTTCATTGGGGGAATCGAGAGGGGATTTTGACTGTGGTCCTAACTGTAAGAAGGTTTGACCAAGTGGGTGTTTTGAGACAATCCTAACTGTAGGAAGGTTTGATCGCTCAATTTGTGGACCTCTCGTTCATTGGGGGAATCGAGAGGGGATTTTGACTGTGGTCCTAACTGTAAGAAGGTTTGACCAAGTGGGTGTTTTGAGACAATCCTAACTGTAGGAAGGTTTGATCGCTCAATTTGTGGACCTCTCGTTCATTGGGGGAATCGAGAGGGGATTTTGACTGTGGTCCTAACTGTAAGAAGGTTTGACCAAGTGGGTGTTTTGAGACAATCCTAACTGTAGGAAGGTTTGATCGCTCAATTTGTGGACCTCTCGTTCATTGGGGGAATCGAGAGGGGATTTTGACTGTGGTCCTAACTGTAAGAAGGTTTGACCAAGTGGGTGTTTTGAGACAATCCTAACTGTAGGAAGGTTTGATCGCTCAATTTGTGGACCTCTCGTTCATTGGGGGAATCGAGAGGGGATTTTGACTGTGGTCCTAACTGTAAGAAGGTTTGACCAAGTGGGTGTTTTGAGACAATCCTAACTGTAGGAAGGTTTGATCGCTCAATTTGTGGACCTCTCGTTCATTGGGGGAATCGAGAGGGGATTTTGACTGTGGTCCTAACTGTAAGAAGGTTTGACCAAGTGGGTGTTTTGAGACAATCCTAACTGTAGGAAGGTTTGATCGCTCAATTTGTGGACCTCTCGTTCATTGGGGGAATCGAGAGGGGATTTTGACTGTGGTCCTAACTGTAAGAAGGTTTGACCAAGTGGGTGTTTTGAGACAATCCTAACTGTAGGAAGGTTTGATCGCTCAATTTGTGGACCTCTCGTTCATTGGGGGAATCGAGAGGGGATTTTGACTGTGGTCCTAACTGTAAGAAGGTTTGACCAAGTGGGTGTTTTGAGACAATCCTAACTGTAGGAAGGTTTGATCGCTCAATTTGTGGACCTCTCGTTCATTGGGGGAATCGAGAGGGGATTTTGACTGTGGTCCTAACTGTAAGAAGGTTTGACCAAGTGGGTGTTTTGAGACAATCCTAACTGTAGGAAGGTTTGATCGCTCAATTTGTGGACCTCTCGTTCATTGGGGGAATCGAGAGGGGATTTTGACTGTGGTCCTAACTGTAAGAAGGTTTGACCAAGTGGGTGTTTTGAGACAATCCTAACTGTAGGAAGGTTTGATCGCTCAATTTGTGGACCTCTCGTTCATTGGGGGAATCGAGAGGGGATTTTGACTGTGGTCCTAACTGTAAGAAGGTTTGACCAAGTGGGTGTTTTGAGACAATCCTAACTGTAGGAAGGTTTGATCGCTCAATTTGTGGACCTCTCGTTCATTGGGGGAATCGAGAGGGGATTTTGACTGTGGTCCTAACTGTAAGAAGGTTTGACCAAGTGGGTGTTTTGAGACAATCCTAACTGTAGGAAGGTTTGATCGCTCAATTTGTGGACCTCTCGTTCATTGGGGGAATCGAGAGGGGATTTTGACTGTGGTCCTAACTGTAAGAAGGTTTGACCAAGTGGGTGTTTTGAGACAATCCTAACTGTAGGAAGGTTTGATCGCTCAATTTGTGGACCTCTCGTTCATTGGGGGAATCGAGAGGGGATTTTGACTGTGGTCCTAACTGTAAGAAGGTTTGACCAAGTGGGTGTTTTGAGACAATCCTAACTGTAGGAAGGTTTGATCGCTCAATTTGTGGACCTCTCGTTCATTGGGGGAATCGAGAGGGGATTTTGACTGTGGTCCTAACTGTAAGAAGGTTTGACCAAGTGGGTGTTTTGAGACAATCCTAACTGTAGGAAGGTTTGATCGCTCAATTTGTGGACCTCTCGTTCATTGGGGGAATCGAGAGGGGATTTTGACTGTGGTCCTAACTGTAAGAAGGTTTGACCAAGTGGGTGTTTTGAGACAATCCTAACTGTAGGAAGGTTTGATCGCTCAATTTGTGGACCTCTCGTTCATTGGGGGAATCGAGAGGGGATTTTGACTGTGGTCCTAACTGTAAGAAGGTTTGACCAAGTGGGTGTTTTGAGACAATCCTAACTGTAGGAAGGTTTGATCGCTCAATTTGTGGACCTCTCGTTCATTGGGGGAATCGAGAGGGGATTTTGACTGTGGTCCTAACTGTAAGAAGGTTTGACCAAGTGGGTGTTTTGAGACAATCCTAACTGTAGGAAGGTTTGATCGCTCAATTTGTGGACCTCTCGTTCATTGGGGGAATCGAGAGGGGATTTTGACTGTGGTCCTAACTGTAAGAAGGTTTGACCAAGTGGGTGTTTTGAGACAATCCTAACTGTAGGAAGGTTTGATCGCTCAATTTGTGGACCTCTCGTTCATTGGGGGAATCGAGAGGGGATTTTGACTGTGGTCCTAACTGTAAGAAGGTTTGACCAAGTGGGTGTTTTGAGACAATCCTAACTGTAGGAAGGTTTGATCGCTCAATTTGTGGACCTCTCGTTCATTGGGGGAATCGAGAGGGGATTTTGACTGTGGTCCTAACTGTAAGAAGGTTTGACCAAGTGGGTGTTTTGAGACAATCCTAACTGTAGGAAGGTTTGATCGCTCAATTTGTGGACCTCTCGTTCATTGGGGGAATCGAGAGGGGATTTTGACTGTGGTCCTAACTGTAAGAAGGTTTGACCAAGTGGGTGTTTTGAGACAATCCTAACTGTAGGAAGGTTTGATCGCTCAATTTGTGGACCTCTCGTTCATTGGGGGAATCGAGAGGGGATTTTGACTGTGGTCCTAACTGTAAGAAGGTTTGACCAAGTGGGTGTTTTGAGACAATCCTAACTGTAGGAAGGTTTGATCGCTCAATTTGTGGACCTCTCGTTCATTGGGGGAATCGAGAGGGGATTTTGACTGTGGTCCTAACTGTAAGAAGGTTTGACCAAGTGGGTGTTTTGAGACAATCCTAACTGTAGGAAGGTTTGATCGCTCAATTTGTGGACCTCTCGTTCATTGGGGGAATCGAGAGGGGATTT
Source organism: Asparagus officinalis (assembly GCF_001876935.1). NCBI lineage: Eukaryota > Viridiplantae > Streptophyta > Magnoliopsida > Asparagales > Asparagaceae > Asparagus > Asparagus officinalis. Next base: position 9,990 of record NW_017973353.1, read on the forward strand.
TGACTGTGGTCCTAACTGTAAGAAGGTTTGACCAAGTGGGTGTTTTGAGACAATCCTAACTGTAGGAAGGTTTGATCGCTCAATTTGTGGACCTCTCGTTCATTGGGGGAATCGAGAGGGGATTTTGACTGTGGTCCTAACTGTAAGAAGGTTTGACCAAGTGGGTGTTTTGAGACAATCCTAACTGTAGGAAGGTTTGATCGCTCAATTTGTGGACCTCTCGTTCATTGGGGGAATCGAGAGGGGATTTTGACTGTGGTCCTAACTGTAAGAAGGTTTGACCAAGTGGGTGTTTTGAGACAATCCTAACTGTAGGAAGGTTTGATCGCTCAATTTGTGGACCTCTCGTTCATTGGGGGAATCGAGAGGGGATTTTGACTGTGGTCCTAACTGTAAGAAGGTTTGACCAAGTGGGTGTTTTGAGACAATCCTAACTGTAGGAAGGTTTGATCGCTCAATTTGTGGACCTCTCGTTCATTGGGGGAATCGAGAGGGGATTTTGACTGTGGTCCTAACTGTAAGAAGGTTTGACCAAGTGGGTGTTTTGAGACAATCCTAACTGTAGGAAGGTTTGATCGCTCAATTTGTGGACCTCTCGTTCATTGGGGGAATCGAGAGGGGATTTTGACTGTGGTCCTAACTGTAAGAAGGTTTGACCAAGTGGGTGTTTTGAGACAATCCTAACTGTAGGAAGGTTTGATCGCTCAATTTGTGGACCTCTCGTTCATTGGGGGAATCGAGAGGGGATTTTGACTGTGGTCCTAACTGTAAGAAGGTTTGACCAAGTGGGTGTTTTGAGACAATCCTAACTGTAGGAAGGTTTGATCGCTCAATTTGTGGACCTCTCGTTCATTGGGGGAATCGAGAGGGGATTTTGACTGTGGTCCTAACTGTAAGAAGGTTTGACCAAGTGGGTGTTTTGAGACAATCCTAACTGTAGGAAGGTTTGATCGCTCAATTTGTGGACCTCTCGTTCATTGGGGGAATCGAGAGGGGATTTTGACTGTGGTCCTAACTGTAAGAAGGTTTGACCAAGTGGGTGTTTTGAGACAATCCTAACTGTAGGAAGGTTTGATCGCTCAATTTGTGGACCTCTCGTTCATTGGGGGAATCGAGAGGGGATTTTGACTGTGGTCCTAACTGTAAGAAGGTTTGACCAAGTGGGTGTTTTGAGACAATCCTAACTGTAGGAAGGTTTGATCGCTCAATTTGTGGACCTCTCGTTCATTGGGGGAATCGAGAGGGGATTTTGACTGTGGTCCTAACTGTAAGAAGGTTTGACCAAGTGGGTGTTTTGAGACAATCCTAACTGTAGGAAGGTTTGATCGCTCAATTTGTGGACCTCTCGTTCATTGGGGGAATCGAGAGGGGATTTTGACTGTGGTCCTAACTGTAAGAAGGTTTGACCAAGTGGGTGTTTTGAGACAATCCTAACTGTAGGAAGGTTTGATCGCTCAATTTGTGGACCTCTCGTTCATTGGGGGAATCGAGAGGGGATTTTGACTGTGGTCCTAACTGTAAGAAGGTTTGACCAAGTGGGTGTTTTGAGACAATCCTAACTGTAGGAAGGTTTGATCGCTCAATTTGTGGACCTCTCGTTCATTGGGGGAATCGAGAGGGGATTTTGACTGTGGTCCTAACTGTAAGAAGGTTTGACCAAGTGGGTGTTTTGAGACAATCCTAACTGTAGGAAGGTTTGATCGCTCAATTTGTGGACCTCTCGTTCATTGGGGGAATCGAGAGGGGATTTTGACTGTGGTCCTAACTGTAAGAAGGTTTGACCAAGTGGGTGTTTTGAGACAATCCTAACTGTAGGAAGGTTTGATCGCTCAATTTGTGGACCTCTCGTTCATTGGGGGAATCGAGAGGGGATTTTGACTGTGGTCCTAACTGTAAGAAGGTTTGACCAAGTGGGTGTTTTGAGACAATCCTAACTGTAGGAAGGTTTGATCGCTCAATTTGTGGACCTCTCGTTCATTGGGGGAATCGAGAGGGGATTTTGACTGTGGTCCTAACTGTAAGAAGGTTTGACCAAGTGGGTGTTTTGAGACAATCCTAACTGTAGGAAGGTTTGATCGCTCAATTTGTGGACCTCTCGTTCATTGGGGGAATCGAGAGGGGATTTTGACTGTGGTCCTAACTGTAAGAAGGTTTGACCAAGTGGGTGTTTTGAGACAATCCTAACTGTAGGAAGGTTTGATCGCTCAATTTGTGGACCTCTCGTTCATTGGGGGAATCGAGAGGGGATTTTGACTGTGGTCCTAACTGTAAGAAGGTTTGACCAAGTGGGTGTTTTGAGACAATCCTAACTGTAGGAAGGTTTGATCGCTCAATTTGTGGACCTCTCGTTCATTGGGGGAATCGAGAGGGGATTTTGACTGTGGTCCTAACTGTAAGAAGGTTTGACCAAGTGGGTGTTTTGAGACAATCCTAACTGTAGGAAGGTTTGATCGCTCAATTTGTGGACCTCTCGTTCATTGGGGGAATCGAGAGGGGATTTTGACTGTGGTCCTAACTGTAAGAAGGTTTGACCAAGTGGGTGTTTTGAGACAATCCTAACTGTAGGAAGGTTTGATCGCTCAATTTGTGGACCTCTCGTTCATTGGGGGAATCGAGAGGGGATTTTGACTGTGGTCCTAACTGTAAGAAGGTTTGACCAAGTGGGTGTTTTGAGACAATCCTAACTGTAGGAAGGTTTGATCGCTCAATTTGTGGACCTCTCGTTCATTGGGGGAATCGAGAGGGGATTTTGACTGTGGTCCTAACTGTAAGAAGGTTTGACCAAGTGGGTGTTTTGAGACAATCCTAACTGTAGGAAGGTTTGATCGCTCAATTTGTGGACCTCTCGTTCATTGGGGGAATCGAGAGGGGATTTTGACTGTGGTCCTAACTGTAAGAAGGTTTGACCAAGTGGGTGTTTTGAGACAATCCTAACTGTAGGAAGGTTTGATCGCTCAATTTGTGGACCTCTCGTTCATTGGGGGAATCGAGAGGGGATTTTGACTGTGGTCCTAACTGTAAGAAGGTTTGACCAAGTGGGTGTTTTGAGACAATCCTAACTGTAGGAAGGTTTGATCGCTCAATTTGTGGACCTCTCGTTCATTGGGGGAATCGAGAGGGGATTTTGACTGTGGTCCTAACTGTAAGAAGGTTTGACCAAGTGGGTGTTTTGAGACAATCCTAACTGTAGGAAGGTTTGATCGCTCAATTTGTGGACCTCTCGTTCATTGGGGGAATCGAGAGGGGATTTTGACTGTGGTCCTAACTGTAAGAAGGTTTGACCAAGTGGGTGTTTTGAGACAATCCTAACTGTAGGAAGGTTTGATCGCTCAATTTGTGGACCTCTCGTTCATTGGGGGAATCGAGAGGGGATTTTGACTGTGGTCCTAACTGTAAGAAGGTTTGACCAAGTGGGTGTTTTGAGACAATCCTAACTGTAGGAAGGTTTGATCGCTCAATTTGTGGACCTCTCGTTCATTGGGGGAATCGAGAGGGGATTTTGACTGTGGTCCTAACTGTAAGAAGGTTTGACCAAGTGGGTGTTTTGAGACAATCCTAACTGTAGGAAGGTTTGATCGCTCAATTTGTGGACCTCTCGTTCATTGGGGGAATCGAGAGGGGATTTTGACTGTGGTCCTAACTGTAAGAAGGTTTGACCAAGTGGGTGTTTTGAGACAATCCTAACTGTAGGAAGGTTTGATCGCTCAATTTGTGGACCTCTCGTTCATTGGGGGAATCGAGAGGGGATTTTGACTGTGGTCCTAACTGTAAGAAGGTTTGACCAAGTGGGTGTTTTGAGACAATCCTAACTGTAGGAAGGTTTGATCGCTCAATTTGTGGACCTCTCGTTCATTGGGGGAATCGAGAGGGGATTTTGACTGTGGTCCTAACTGTAAGAAGGTTTGACCAAGTGGGTGTTTTGAGACAATCCTAACTGTAGGAAGGTTTGATCGCTCAATTTGTGGACCTCTCGTTCATTGGGGGAATCGAGAGGGGATTTTGACTGTGGTCCTAACTGTAAGAAGGTTTGACCAAGTGGGTGTTTTGAGACAATCCTAACTGTAGGAAGGTTTGATCGCTCAATTTGTGGACCTCTCGTTCATTGGGGGAATCGAGAGGGGATTTTGACTGTGGTCCTAACTGTAAGAAGGTTTGACCAAGTGGGTGTTTTGAGACAATCCTAACTGTAGGAAGGTTTGATCGCTCAATTTGTGGACCTCTCGTTCATTGGGGGAATCGAGAGGGGATTTTGACTGTGGTCCTAACTGTAAGAAGGTTTGACCAAGTGGGTGTTTTGAGACAATCCTAACTGTAGGAAGGTTTGATCGCTCAATTTGTGGACCTCTCGTTCATTGGGGGAATCGAGAGGGGATTTTGACTGTGGTCCTAACTGTAAGAAGGTTTGACCAAGTGGGTGTTTTGAGACAATCCTAACTGTAGGAAGGTTTGATCGCTCAATTTGTGGACCTCTCGTTCATTGGGGGAATCGAGAGGGGATTTTGACTGTGGTCCTAACTGTAAGAAGGTTTGACCAAGTGGGTGTTTTGAGACAATCCTAACTGTAGGAAGGTTTGATCGCTCAATTTGTGGACCTCTCGTTCATTGGGGGAATCGAGAGGGGATTTTGACTGTGGTCCTAACTGTAAGAAGGTTTGACCAAGTGGGTGTTTTGAGACAATCCTAACTGTAGGAAGGTTTGATCGCTCAATTTGTGGACCTCTCGTTCATTGGGGGAATCGAGAGGGGATTTTGACTGTGGTCCTAACTGTAAGAAGGTTTGACCAAGTGGGTGTTTTGAGACAATCCTAACTGTAGGAAGGTTTGATCGCTCAATTTGTGGACCTCTCGTTCATTGGGGGAATCGAGAGGGGATTTTGACTGTGGTCCTAACTGTAAGAAGGTTTGACCAAGTGGGTGTTTTGAGACAATCCTAACTGTAGGAAGGTTTGATCGCTCAATTTGTGGACCTCTCGTTCATTGGGGGAATCGAGAGGGGATTTTGACTGTGGTCCTAACTGTAAGAAGGTTTGACCAAGTGGGTGTTTTGAGACAATCCTAACTGTAGGAAGGTTTGATCGCTCAATTTGTGGACCTCTCGTTCATTGGGGGAATCGAGAGGGGATTTTGACTGTGGTCCTAACTGTAAGAAGGTTTGACCAAGTGGGTGTTTTGAGACAATCCTAACTGTAGGAAGGTTTGATCGCTCAATTTGTGGACCTCTCGTTCATTGGGGGAATCGAGAGGGGATTTTGACTGTGGTCCTAACTGTAAGAAGGTTTGACCAAGTGGGTGTTTTGAGACAATCCTAACTGTAGGAAGGTTTGATCGCTCAATTTGTGGACCTCTCGTTCATTGGGGGAATCGAGAGGGGATTTTGACTGTGGTCCTAACTGTAAGAAGGTTTGACCAAGTGGGTGTTTTGAGACAATCCTAACTGTAGGAAGGTTTGATCGCTCAATTTGTGGACCTCTCGTTCATTGGGGGAATCGAGAGGGGATTTTGACTGTGGTCCTAACTGTAAGAAGGTTTGACCAAGTGGGTGTTTTGAGACAATCCTAACTGTAGGAAGGTTTGATCGCTCAATTTGTGGACCTCTCGTTCATTGGGGGAATCGAGAGGGGATTTTGACTGTGGTCCTAACTGTAAGAAGGTTTGACCAAGTGGGTGTTTTGAGACAATCCTAACTGTAGGAAGGTTTGATCGCTCAATTTGTGGACCTCTCGTTCATTGGGGGAATCGAGAGGGGATTTTGACTGTGGTCCTAACTGTAAGAAGGTTTGACCAAGTGGGTGTTTTGAGACAATCCTAACTGTAGGAAGGTTTGATCGCTCAATTTGTGGACCTCTCGTTCATTGGGGGAATCGAGAGGGGATTTTGACTGTGGTCCTAACTGTAAGAAGGTTTGACCAAGTGGGTGTTTTGAGACAATCCTAACTGTAGGAAGGTTTGATCGCTCAATTTGTGGACCTCTCGTTCATTGGGGGAATCGAGAGGGGATTTTGACTGTGGTCCTAACTGTAAGAAGGTTTGACCAAGTGGGTGTTTTGAGACAATCCTAACTGTAGGAAGGTTTGATCGCTCAATTTGTGGACCTCTCGTTCATTGGGGGAATCGAGAGGGGATTTTGACTGTGGTCCTAACTGTAAGAAGGTTTGACCAAGTGGGTGTTTTGAGACAATCCTAACTGTAGGAAGGTTTGATCGCTCAATTTGTGGACCTCTCGTTCATTGGGGGAATCGAGAGGGGATTTTGACTGTGGTCCTAACTGTAAGAAGGTTTGACCAAGTGGGTGTTTTGAGACAATCCTAACTGTAGGAAGGTTTGATCGCTCAATTTGTGGACCTCTCGTTCATTGGGGGAATCGAGAGGGGATTTTGACTGTGGTCCTAACTGTAAGAAGGTTTGACCAAGTGGGTGTTTTGAGACAATCCTAACTGTAGGAAGGTTTGATCGCTCAATTTGTGGACCTCTCGTTCATTGGGGGAATCGAGAGGGGATTTTGACTGTGGTCCTAACTGTAAGAAGGTTTGACCAAGTGGGTGTTTTGAGACAATCCTAACTGTAGGAAGGTTTGATCGCTCAATTTGTGGACCTCTCGTTCATTGGGGGAATCGAGAGGGGATTTTGACTGTGGTCCTAACTGTAAGAAGGTTTGACCAAGTGGGTGTTTTGAGACAATCCTAACTGTAGGAAGGTTTGATCGCTCAATTTGTGGACCTCTCGTTCATTGGGGGAATCGAGAGGGGATTTTGACTGTGGTCCTAACTGTAAGAAGGTTTGACCAAGTGGGTGTTTTGAGACAATCCTAACTGTAGGAAGGTTTGATCGCTCAATTTGTGGACCTCTCGTTCATTGGGGGAATCGAGAGGGGATTTTGACTGTGGTCCTAACTGTAAGAAGGTTTGACCAAGTGGGTGTTTTGAGACAATCCTAACTGTAGGAAGGTTTGATCGCTCAATTTGTGGACCTCTCGTTCATTGGGGGAATCGAGAGGGGATTTTGACTGTGGTCCTAACTGTAAGAAGGTTTGACCAAGTGGGTACTTTACGTCCAGACTCTAACAGAGAGAGTGTTGAGTGCATAGACATGGTGAGAATGGGAGTTCTTATTCATTACATTGCTGTGGTTTTGGGAACTTCCCGTTACATAAATCGTCCACCCCCAGTTTCCTCTGCGGAACTGGTTCGGACATTATTATCAGTTAACTAACCGGGTTATCCTTAAGAATATTAGCTTAATATTCTCCAGGAACTTCCCGTCAAAAGTGGGGAAACAGTTTAGACTCATATACCTATTGGAGTATCAGGGAACAGTTTAACCTCTTGTACCGGTCGGAGGATTGAGAAACAGTTTATACTCGTATACTCTTTGGAGTTTTGCCGTTCTCAATTGGCTTACCTTAGCGTTATGACGCCGGCTTCAACCAAGGTCTGAATGCTATTCTTGAGAGCAAAGCAATCCTTGGTGGGATGAACGACCCTCCTGTGGTATGCACAGTACTTTGGGTCCGTAGTGTTGTCAGCTTCCTCCTGATTTGTGATAGGTGGTAGCTTGATCTTGTTACCTTCAAGGAGGGATTCGAAGATGGCTGGAACGTCTTCGTCCTTGAAGGAATACTCTCTTTGGAGTCTCGGACCCGAAGTCTTTTGCTGCCTTCGGGATTGCTGTTGTGACGCTTGATTAGCACCACCAGTAGCTGCAGGTGTTTTGCCCTTACCACGAGAGGCGAAGTTTGAGTCCAGAGGATTAGCCGTCGGTAGGTTCCTCTCGGCCTTCTTCCTTCGGAGGAAACGTTCGGCTTGTTCACCGCGCACCTTCAGATCCTTCCAAGTGTCAGACGGTGCTGTTCCCATTGCTTCCAACACGTCCAACGCAAGGTTGTTGTGGCAAGTTTGGAGGATGAATTCCTCTGTGATCGGGTCCCGGCAATTCATCGCCTTGTTCCGGAACCTTTTGACGAAGGTGTCGACTAACTCCCCGTCTTTTTGCTTCTCATCGAGCAGCGATCCGATAGAGATCTCGGTGTCGTCGTCGAAGAAATTTGCAAGGAACTTCGTCTCCATGTCATCCCAGCTGTTCACGCTTCCTGGCTTGAGGCGGCGGTACCAATCGAAGGCGGCTCCGCGAAGAGTGCCGACGAATGACCGCACCATCAGAGGCTCATTGCCGGAAATAATACCCAGGTGCGATTTGAAATAAATCAAATGCTGAGTGGGGGAACCCTTCCCATCGAACGGCGTGAAGTTGATTAAACTGAACTTCGCCGGATAGGGGATCGATTCCCACTCTCTTGGGTATGGACAGGGAATGCCTGTTTTCTTCGTCTCTTGAGCGGAGATCAATGTGTTGATTTTGCTCTCGAGATCTTTGATCTTCAAGTCTTCACTTGTATCCTCGTTGGCATCCTCGTTACCACCCCCTGCATTGACGGGAGGGTTATTGGCATTGTGAGCTCCATCCCTATCCGTGTGCTCTTCTTCCTGAACAACCTGATTACGGTGACTTGGTTCACCTTGTTGGTTCCTGAACGCCTGGATTTGTTGCTCATGCATCTCTCTCATAGTCTGCATGGCCATCTGCATCTCAAACTTGAAACTTTCTTTCTGTTTAGCCAAAGCGTCTTCAAGCATCTTGGCCATTTCTTCCGCGCTTATCATAAATGACTCGCGGGGTTGTCCTTCGCTGGACACTGTATTGTCCGATGCGACAGCAGAGCAGGAATCCGATTCTTCATCTTCCGAAGGCAATCTTGTCCGAACCCTACCATAAGTTCCTCGTGCGATGGCTCCGGACTGCAGACGGGTTACACGCCGGGATGCTTCCAGAAACGACTTGAGATTAACCTGTGTCGATGTCTCTTTGCTGGTCATGTTGGCGGTGACCCTCGGAAATTCTCCGTCTTTAACCACCGTTCTTCTTTGCCGGAAACGCCTATACCTTGGTTTTGGCGTTTCGGTGCCGAGCCTTTCGAACACTGAAATTCTCTCGGGGATTACCTTGATGCAGTTGCATTGAGACAGTACCGCCCGAATGAGCTTTGAACAAGGGCACTGAGTTTCCTGTTCTCGGGGACTCCTCTTTCTGGTTCTGTTCGTACCCCCAGCACGATAGTACAACTCGTCATTTTGACAGTCGGAGTAACCTATCGTGTGTGGGCACGACTTCTCAGGTATAACATTATCACTATCAGATGATAATGTTTCCATCTGAGGGCGAATTGCCTTCCTTGGACTTTCAAGAGTCACGCGCCTTGAGACATGCCTTTTTGGGCGTGAATTCTCAGCGGGCTCTTGGACCTCAATGCGCAAATTAGCGCGCGCAGTTGCCTTGAGCTCCTTGTCATGTTGGAGGTAGCGGTGACCCCCAGCGTGTTGATTCGTTCGGGGTTTTCTTAGTGGGCCCAAACGTTCTTGGATCGGAGCTTTGCTTCGCTCATCGGGAATTGGACCGAGGCGCTCTAAGACTGGCTTTCTTCTTCGGGAGGATTCTGCATGATCTCCCGGAGTAGCTATGGGAATTCTCGGCGGCTTAGCTTGGTTCGCCGGAGGTTGAACTTTGGTTGGAGGCTGCAAAGGTTGCTCCTTAGCCTGAATTGCCGCTTCAGACTTTGGCCTCCAGACTTTGCGAGTTGGTGGCGGCTTCTTGACCACCTCTTTCTGCAACTTTCTGCGGGCTTCTTCGGCTTGAGCCCGTGCCTGCGCTGATAGTGCGCGGCGTTTGCGGATGCGTTCTTCCAGCGTCGAACGATTCCGTTTGACGCGGACCCATTCCATTGTTGGCGGCTTGGAAGAGGCGCCGTTCATTTGTTGTTGAGGCTGTTTGCCTCTCTTGTTCTTCAGACCCGCGTTGTAGCGGACTCCGTCGGTGGACTCCATCGCTTTGGCGAATTGTTTGGCCAAGCGTTGGCGTTGCCTTTGGCGGGCTCTCTTTGAGAGAGTCACCACGCCCCCTGCGGCAGAAGGGTTGGCCAGAGCAGATCTGACCTGGTTGGAAACTGGAGGAATCTCACCCGATGCGACTTTGGCATCAAACGGGGCGAGATCTTCGTTGGTGGCTTCGACTTCTTCAAACCAACGAGTTTTTCTCCTGGGGGAGAACTTGGACTTCTTGGACTTGCGGGGGGAGGTTGATCTAGACGAGGATGAAAGGTATTCCTCGAACTTGGTCTGATCGAACTCGTATTCGACCTCCTCCACGACCGGGATTGAGATCCGCGGCTGCGACGCTCTGATCTCGTCGGCGAGATCGGTGGCTCCCACTGTGGTCGCCAGATTGTTCGCGGGAAAAACCGTTGCTTTCTTCATTAATGATTCCATTGTACACTCTTGTAACAGTTTATCGATTACAAAGATCCGGTCTTTTTATAAGATCCGGTTACAACGAAAATCAAATAAAAAGAAATGAAAAATTACAACTTTGTTTCCTTGTTTGTCGAACGAATCACGAGCTCCTGTTTTGCGGTCGCTCGCTTTGTGGGTTCTTTGCCTGCGCCGGGGTTGTTTGCCGTGGACCACCGCGCGATCTAGATCCGGTCGGATCTACGCAGTACGACGGGTATTATTCCACGAAGGAAATAATAGCCGGGAGGGATTGATTCACCAAGGAAACAATCGCTCAAGTCTCGGGATCTAAGACCAAGCTTAGATCCGGAGTTCGTACGCGTAGATCTGAGATCTGGTCCTCTCGAATACCTGCCTTATTTGGCGTTGACGGTCGCCGAGCACCAGATCTGGATGAGCAAGTCCTTGAAGTCCTAAAGCTTGAATCTTGTTTGGATCTGAGTCTCCAATCCAGCAGGGCTTCGCCTCTCCAAATTTTCCAACCCTCTCAAATGAACAAGGGGGTGGCCTATTTATAGGCTACCCTCACTGTGCCTTGGGCACAGTGTGGCCGGCCACCTAGGTGGCTCGGCGGCCACCGAGCCACCAATAGGTGGCTCGGCCACCGAGCCACCACCTGGTGGCTCGGTGGTGGCCGAGCCACCTTGGTGGCCGCCGAGCCACCAAGGAGGTGGCTCGGCCTCCGAGCCACCATTTGGTGGCTCGGAGGTGGCCGAGCCACCCCAAGGTGGCTCGGCCACCGAGCCACCTAGGTGGCTCGGCCGAGCCACCACTTGGTGGCTCGGCCACCGAGCCACCTTGGTGGCTCGGTGAGCCGCCTCGGTGACTTGGTTTCCGAGCCCCTCCGGGTGTTTGGTTTTCTGCTGTTTTCCACCTTTGGGTTCTGTCCGTGATTCGGTTGATCCAGACTCTGATTTGATTCCTGATTTGGCAGTAAGTCGGATTCCTGATTTGGCAGTAAATCCACTTCTGAGTTCGAGTCCGAAACCGATCTTGATTCGATCGTGATTCGTCCGAGTATGCCCTTGGTTGGATTACTCGTTGACTCTTCGAACACTTGGCTTGATCCCGCACGCGAATGGACGTATTCCGTTACTTGCGTGCGATTAGTCAATCTCGTTGCCTCGTTGGTTTGTCGGTTTGTGCCGAGCTGAGCTAAGGGACCTATAAGCAATTTTATATGCCTACAGAAAACAAAAGGTTATAACTCTCGTCAAAACAAACACAGAGATCGTTTATCGGTCTTCTGCTTGCGTGGGTCTTTTGCCTGTGAC
>NW_017973354.1:0-12104 GCF_001876935.1 Asparagus officinalis
AGTCAACGTTTGACGATTCAAAACCCTAAGGGTCAACGCTGGTCAACGCGTAACCCTAGGTCAACGCCAATCAACGCGTTGCGATCAGAGTCAACGTTCGACAATCCGAAAAACTAAGGGTCAACGCCGGTCAACGCGTAAGCCAGCCAACGCGTTGCGACAAAAGTCAACGTTCGAGGATTCAAAATCCACACTAATCAACGTTCGACGATTCAAAACCCTAGGGTCAACGCCGGTCAACGCGTAACCCTAGGTCAACGCCAGTCAACGCGTTGCGACAATAAGTCAACACACGGTGGTCCGAAGCCCTAAGCCAGAACAATGTGGCAGAGGTGGTTCAAAGTCAACTCAATGACACGAGCCAAACTCAATTCATCAGCTGCAGACTCGAGACTCCGACGACGGCCAAGCGATAAACGCAGCGCCGGAAGAACTTCGGCTATTCGTCAAAGCATCGGATAGACCGAAAATCGAAGGAGCCAAGAGTTGAAGCTAACCACAGGTCCTTATGCCGACTGAAGACTAGACCAATCACATCCAAAGTATTCCAGCCTCTTCTATAAAAGAAACGAGTCAGGAACACTTTGGAGGGGGTATCTGTAGGCATCGAAAACTGCCTATAGTTCTCCACAACCGGTTCAGTGTTAAAGGGCCGGACGTATAACATCATATCCGAGGCCACAGGAGTCCAATTGACGTCGACGAACGACTGAAGTGAATCGACGAGCTACGTGAGCTTATAGATTTCGGAACAACCAAGACCCGCGACCAATCGGGAACCCGGCGTGTTCACAAAAAGGACAACGCCCTTCGCCTGCCTCGACCACTCTACAGATAATCAACCACCAGAGTGGATCGAACTCTTCGTCAATCATCCAACGCACCCGGAATCAACTCAAATCCGAGTTCGGACGAAGAATTTACGGGGAAAACAATCAAACACCTCAAACGGAGATCTCAGAAGTTCCAAAACACCCCAAGGGTGTCTCGGAAATTCCGAGACACCCTAGGGGTGTCTCGGATTTCTAGAGACACCCCAGGGGTGTCTCGGATTTCTGGAGACACCCCAGGGGTGTCTAAGCCCCCTAGGTGCCCCATTGCCTATAAATACCCCCCCTTACCTCATTTTTCAAGATCTGGATTTTTGGGAGAGCCTTGGCGAAGCCTTGCTGCAGTGAAGAGTGTTCGTGCGCTTCAACAAGGAGAGGAGAGGTCCACATCAGAGCCTTCATCACCCATTCCCCCCTTTTCCTTAGTATTACCCTTCGCCGGTAATTACTAAGAAGAGCCGATATCTCGTTTTAGCCGAGATAGACGCTTAAAGTTTCTAGATCTCACGCGGATCGACGAAGCTCTGCCCGATTTTCTCGGAGCAGATTTGAGTGCCCGGTGGTCCACGGATATCAACATCCCCGTCACAGGCAAAAGACCCACGCAAGCAAGAGACCGCAAAACAGGATCTTGCGTTTGTTTTGACAAGAGTTGTAACCCTTTTGTTTTCATTATGTAAAAGGTCTTATAAAAAGACAATCTTTTTATTTTCATTATAACGACTAAAGTTGTAATGAATACAGCAATGAATACAACAACTTTTGATGCAAACAAAGTACGATATCCCTAAATCGTATGCGTACCTGCGAGTCCGTCACTCCGAGGCAAGCTAGATATGCCGGGAATCGATATTGGACTAATCCCAATGGTTGGCGCTGTAATATTAATCCTTCATTAGTCAGATAAAATATCAGGAAAGATGAAGGGAACCAGATATATACCGGTGGATGAATCATTCCCAAAGAATGGTCTCTCAGTTCCTCTGGTAGTCTGCTCAGCCAGCATGTCAGCTAATAAGCCAGCATCGGGTTTCGAGAAGCTTGGTACGGGAGCACGCCCCCTCTCCTCGAAACCTACATCATGATAGGCTCCATCCTCGGCTGGCCTTTCCATCGCGACATCTGCAGGGTAACCTGAATGTTGAAAGATGAGGAAAGCTCAAAAATACTTGTAGCAAAAACAGAAGATCTTCCTTCCTCGTGCTTGAGGAAGGTAACATTGGATGTAGATATACCTGAATATGGGACGGTGGGCTCAACACTATTCATCTGCTTAAGATCGATGTTTAGATCGATGCCCAGAGACCCGTCATGAAGGGCGTCGCACATTTGCTGCATAAAGCAATCCATGTTATCAACACCAGGAGATACCGAACCCGGTGGGAGTTCGCCCTCTTCGAAGAACCCTGGAGCACGAAAACGTGGTTACGAATCCCAAAAGGTAAATCACCTTAAAGCAATAAAATGTTACCTTCCCCTCCATCGGCAGTGCTTCCTAAGTCCACTCCATAAGGACGCTGACCGTCGTGGGGTTTATGTGCGGTCTTCTTCCTCTTCGGGGCACCAACTCTCTGAGGACCAACGGGTCGAGCATGCACAGGCCTATCACACGTTTCAACGTGTGTAGGAGCTGGCGGCTCATGATCGTCGACTGTCCTACCTAAAGTGACAATAGCCATTCCATTAAATAAACAAGAGCTGTCATTTATACCAATTAGAATGGAGAAGGAAAATCAAAGAGGAAGGACAAACCGGTATCGAGTTCTTCTTGGTCGGTATCTGCATCTACATATTCTTCCTCGGAGGTCTCGTCCTCGTCACCCGTAGGAAGGAGCTCTTCATCATCGGTGAGAAGAGATTTGGCATGCCCCTTTCTTCGCTTCTGAGCAACCTCAGCCCTGCGAGCAGCCATCATAGCAGCCCGGACCGAGTACTCGGACTGTAACTCTGAAAGGATCCTCACACCTATGGATTCATAGGCGGAAAGGAACCACTTGCAGCTGAGGAAAGTGGTCAGCGGCTTACGCCTATATGAAGGAAGAGCAAAATGGGCTCCAGTGCAGCCCACCATAGTCCACAGCCATGCTCGTACGCCATCAATAAGTCCTCCCTCAACCTGCAGGCTACGGCTTGGATTCCCGACATACAGTTGGTCGTAGCCGAACTGACGAGCAAAGCGGCAAGGTAGGTAAGGCTCTATGTGGCATTGATTCTTCACCCTGAGGACAAGATATCCAACGCGGATGTTCACTAACCAGCGGAAACAACCAGCATCGAGAACAGTCCGGTCACTTCTAGGTTTCTCCTCGTCAATCAGCACGTCGCCATAGCGACCTGAAAAGTAAGGAAAACACTTGAAGAACTCCCAGCTCTTACGGACTCGAAGCTCTCGTTGGACATCACTAAATTTGTTCCCAAGCCATCTGCTCTTCTCCAACAGCTACATGAAGGGGACGGGGATGTCAACAACACTGGGCGCTGACATCAAGTCGGGACGGTGAACCATCAGATATGCGTAAGGGAGCTCAACCTTCGGGCAAACGAGCTCAGCTGATGGTGCAGAACCCATCTGTGTAAAACTGCTGACTAGACACCTGAGCCCGCAATGGATGCCAGCAACCATCGCTGGGAGCAGGGAAAGCTCTCTCCCGTAAGCTAGCTGAACTGCAGGGAAGAGCACCTCGATGGGTAGAGCGTCTGAAGGCTGGTACGGAATAACACATTTCTTCAACCAAAGGGCAAGGTAGCCTGCTAGTAGAGTCCGGGGCCCAATGGACTTCTGTGCACGGCAGAGAAAAGAACGAAACTTGGTTCCCGCAGGAAAAGCTCCCTCAGCGGCGATGGTGTAAGACGGAGCCTCAGCCTTCTCCAGCAACTCATTAATTGCGGAAGGGGTCAACACGTCTAATTCATGAATGGGCCCGCCGGAGTTACCCTCCAAGTTCTGGAACAAATAGCAAGCAAACTGCTTCAAGCTGACCTGCCTCTTCCTCTTCGCTTGAGGAGAAGTCTGGACCAAGGAGGTATGATAATGACAAGTAAGATCCCAGAGAGTGTCATACATGTCGGGAGTATCTTTCTTCATACACTCCAACTGCTGGTTCGAGGGAAAATACTCCTGATATGGACAATCCCCCATCGGAAGACCAGAAACCTGATGCATCTCATGCAAGGCCAACCCTAACTCGCCGCCGCTGGTCAGGAAGGTGTTACTATCAGGCATGTATGTCTCTAACAACGCCAAGAAATGGTGACAGCTGATCGGGAGTCCGTACATGGTGGCTCGTATAGGTGCATACAACCCACTGCTCTTCAAATCCCTCTCCCAGCGCGCCAAGACGAAACTGGTCATGCGTGCCCACCACCCCTTGGCTAGTGAAGAAGCCCAACCATAGCATCTATAATCCGATGGAGGTAACCTTCTCCCAAGAAGAGCCAGACGGTTACTCACAGTAGGAGCAGCTGCTGACACCTCGCCTGGGGGTGCAGTGTTAAGGCCCATAATCCCTGGTCGAAGACCACGAACATCATGATACCCGTTAGAACCAGGAGTCTTGTGATGAGTGGCATATCCACACTGAACTCGCTCAGCATCATCAGTAAGGTGCCAAGACATCTGTCGCTCCACGGCCTGTCCCTTCAAGTGACTGAAAGAATATTGACGCGGAATGGAGGGAATGTACAAGACAGCCCCTTCGTCGAGAGTCAGCCAGTGTTCCTCGGTAAGGGTCAATGTAGCAGGATCCTCGACGTGATCTCCAAACAGGAAACTCGGCTTCTTTAAAGCCTGAGTAGAGGTAGAATCCGCAGTAAAGGAGGCATCCGTAATAAGCTGGCGCAAGCAATGACGCCCTCCTTCCCGTATCAAACGACAGGATTCGTCGGAGCGATCTCTGTCAAACTGAGGGAGTGGACTAACGGCCTGCCTGATGGAAGCTGAAGAGAAGACCTCCCGGCTACAACCAGTATTGGCATGAGGAGGAAGGCTGCCCGCAGGAAACTCTACTGCAATAAAGCACAAGGGTGGAGTCAGAAAATCCATCTCATAAGAAGAATGATAAGCTCATTCACGGAATAATTGGAGAGACGATTTTGAGTGTCCTACACTGGAAGAACGGTATGCATCATCACGTGAATAACGTGCCCGGGTGTTTCTCTTTCGAGATTCATCCGCACCCCCAGCCCGATAGTACAACTCATCGACGTTGCCGTCGGAGTAACCTATCGGCTGCTCACATGGGTTCTCAGGTATAACGCGTTCGTTTGTTCGACGCGTCTTCTTCTGAGTAGACATTGCCTTGTTGGCCTCTGCAAGAGTCGCACGTTTGGAATCACTCCTTTGTGAGGGTGAAACCTTAACGGGCTCTTGGTCCTTTGCACGCACCGCCGAGCTGGTTGTTGCAGAGTTCGATTTGTTAGGAGGTCGTGTACGACCCCCAGTCTGGATGTTGGCTCGAAGCTCCTTCAACGATCCCCAGCTTTCCTTGACAAGCGCTTTTCCTCGATTCTCGGGTAGAGCGTCGATACGGTTGTTCAGAGGATTCTTGAACTTGGGGAAATCCACGCTGCGGTGGGGCTTTACCGAAGGTTCGGGACCTGAAATGGACGAAGGTTGGAGAGCAATATTACCTGCTTTTACCTTAGGCGTCGATTTGGCCTTCGGCATCCAAACTCGTTCGGATTTCGGCGATCTCTTAACTGCCTCTCCCTTTAGCATTTCTCGTGCTTTTTGGACTAGGGCTCGGGCATGCGCACGCAAGGCGCGACGCTTCTGGATTCGCTCCTCGAGAGTAGAACGGGTTCTTTTGACTTGAACCCATTTGTTCGTTTCTTCTTCGGAGGAGGGGCTGGTTGTTTGCCGTGGTTGCTCCTGGCGTTGCCTGGATTTTAGATCCATGTTATAGCGGATCCCATCCATTGGCTCCAAAGCCTCGGCCAACTGTCGAGCAAGACGTTGACGTTGTCTTTGTCGTGCTCTCTTTGATAATGCCGGAGCGTCTTCAGAAGTCATCTCCTCGGCGGAAGAGGAATCCGGATCTGCGATCTCGACCAGGTTGGACGACGTGGGGACGTCGCGTGGTGCAAGTGCAGAGGCGGCAACGGGGTCTTGGATTTTTGAACCGAAGGACCTGCAATCATTTATGAAAGAGGTTACCTTTCTGTACCCGTTTGGAGAGGCGGATCTGGAGGAGGAGGAAGAGAGGCCTTCTTTGAACCGTTGTTGATCGAGCTCGTGTTCTTCATTCACCCCGATCTTGAGTGCTGGTTGCGTCACGACGGCGTCGGTTGCGATGCCGTTGGCTCCCACTGTGGTCGCCAGTCTGTTTGCGGAAAAAGTTGCTGTATTCATTGCTGCATTCATTACAACTTCAATCGTTACAATGAAATAAAAAGATAGCCTTTTTATAAGACCGGTACACAATGAAAACAAAATAGATACAACTCTTTTCAAACAAACGCAAGAGGTGTTTGTCATCTCTTGCTTGCGTGGGTCTTTTGCCTGTGACGGGGATGTTGATATCCGTGGACCACCGGGGCACTCAGATCTGGTCCGGATAAATCGAACAGAGTTTCGTTGATCCGCGTGAGATCTAGAAACTTTCTGATCCGGATAAATCGGACAGAGCTTCGTCTATCCGCGGAGGGATATAGAAGCTATAAGCGTATACCTCGGCTAAAGCGAGGTAATAGCTCTTCTTAGTATCAACGCTAAGGCCGATACTAAGGATCCGACGGGCGATGAAGACTGATGTAGGCCACTCCTCCTCTCGTTGAAGCACCCGGGCACTCTCCAATGCAGCCGCTAAGGCCGATACTAAGGATCTGACGGGCGATGAAGGCTCTGATCAAGGCCTCTCCTCCTCTTGTTGAAGCACACGGGCACTCTTCACTGCAGCAGGGCTTCGCCAAGCTCTCCAAAATTCCTCCTCCTCGCTCCGGCAGGGCTTCGCCGCTTCAGAAGAAGGCGATCCTTGGCTAAGATAATTCAGCCTTGGAATTCACCCAACAATCAAGAGCCCCTTCAAATGAGGCCATAGGAGCCTATTTATAGCAAAAAGGAGAGAGGGGGGACCATCTTGAGGACACCCCTTGGGGGGTGTCTCGGCCTTGGCCGAGACACCCTAGGGTGTCTCGGCTTGGCCGAGACACCCTTGGGGTGTCTCGGCCTGGCCGAGACACCCCTGGGGTGTCTTGGTTTTGCCAAGACACCCCCGGGTGTTTCGAGCTTGCCGAGACACCCCGGGTGCCTCAGTTTGGTCCGAGGCCTTCCGGGTGTGTTTGCCGTTGATTCGTCGTCCCAACTCGGATTTGAGTGATCTCGGATGCGTTGGGATCTTGGCGAAGAGCTCTGTTAGTCCCGATGGTTGACTTCTCAGTGGAGTAAACGGGACACGAAGGGCGCTGCTCCTTTTGCAGCGGTCGCGGGGTTTCCGGTCAATCCGTATCCCCGTGATTCTGACATTCTGTCGGCTCACATAGTCCGTCGGTTCGCTTCAATCGTTCACCGGCGTCATTTGAACCCTTGTGAACCGGGTAGTGACGTTCAATCGTCGATCGTTAACACCGAGCTGTGAGTGGGGACCTATCGGCAATTTTTGATGCCTACAGATACCCCCTCCAAAGTGTTTCGGACTCGTTTCTTTTATAGGAGAGACCGGAATACTTTGGATATGATTGGTCCAACCTTCAGTCGGCCTAAGGGACCTGTGGTTTGCTTCAACTCTCGGCTCCTTCGATCTTCGGTTTATCCGGTGCTTTGTCGAATAACCGAGATTGTTCCGGCGCTGCGTTTATCGCCTGGCCGTCGTTGGAGTCTCGAGTTTACAGCTGGTGAGTTGAGTTTGGCTCGTGTCATTGAGTTGACTTTGAACTACCTCCGCCACATTGTGCTGGCTTAGGGTTTCGGATCCCCGTGTGTTGGCTTTTTATCGCAACGCGTTGACCGGCTTTGACCTAAGGTTACGCGTTGACCGGCGTCCACCCTAGGGTTTCGAATCGTCGAACGTTGAATGGTGCGGATCTTGAATCCTCGAACGTTGACTTGTGTCGCAACGCGTTGACCGGCGTTGACCTAGGGCTACGCGTTGACCGGCGTTGACCCCTTTGAACTACCTCCGCCACATTGTACTGGCTTAGGGCTTCGGATTCCCGCGTGTTGACTTTCTGTCGCAACGCGTTGACTGGCGTTGACCTAAGGTTACGCGTTGACCGGCGTCCACCCTAGGGTTTCGAATCGTCGAACGTTGAATGGTGCGGATCTTGAATCCTCGAACGTTGACTTGTGTCGCAACGCGTTGACCGGCGTTGACCTAGGGCTACGCGTTGACCGGCGTTGACCCTAGGGTTTTGGATCGTCGAACGTTGACTCTGATTGCAACGCGTTGACTGGCGTTGACCTATGGTTACGCGTTGACCGGCGTTGACCCTTAGGGTTTTGGATCGTCGAACGTTGACTCTGATTGCAACGCGTTGACTGGCGTTGACCTAGGGTTACGCGTTGACCGGCGTTGACCCTAGGGTTTACGGATCGCCATTAACACAGTTTATACTCGTACGTTTGCTGGAGTATACACAGTTTAAGCTCTTAAGGTATTGGAGCATCGCGGTCCCGAATGTTGGGGTTGCAGGACCAACTGTTAAAGTTGATTCATCTGCATGTGTGGATTTTGTCCCGAATTTGTTGGGTGCTCGAGTCACGAGACCAACCAGTGGAGTTGATGCGTCAATGACTCGCATTTATAGAATTTTTGGCAAATCCTCAGCCATCAACGGATTTGATGAGCCTTTACCGACTACCGTTTGAGTCGGGCTAGCATGCGGATTGTTTAAGTCCGTTCCGCATGTGACGCTGTGCTAAGAGAATTAACGCTCTTAGTGCTACGATATTGAATACGTAGACTTCGTCTTTCTCACGGGAATAGACTACCCGGCAACGCGTGTTAGGCGTTGACTTTAGGATTTTTGGCTAATCCCCAGCCTTCAACGGATTTGATTAGCCTTTACCGACTACCGTTTGAGTCGGGCTAGCATGCGGATTGTTTAAGTCCGCTCCTATGTGACGTTTAAGCTAAAAGAGTTAACCCTTTTAGTGCTACGATATTGAATACGTAGACTTCGTCTTTCTCACGGGAATAGACTACCCGGCAACGCGTGTTAGGCGCTGACTTATCCTTACTTAGGATTCAGGATAAAATTCCCCGTGCGTGTGAGGCACGGATTATGGTGTTATTAATAACAACCTGCCACAATGTTGAATATGTGGTCTTTTGTCCTTTTTACGGTCAAGGACTAACCGGCAATGCGTGTTAGACATAGGCTTTGGGATTTTTGGCAAACCCCCAGCCATCAACGGGTTTGATGTGCCTTTACCGATTACCGTTTGAATCGGGCTAGCATGTGAATTATTAAAACCCGTTTCACATATAACGTTGCGCTAAGAGAATTACTTCCCTTAGACTTAATGCTATGATTTTGAATACATAGACTTCGTCTTTCTTACGGGAATAGACTACCCGGCAACGCGTGTTAGGCGTTGACTTATCCCTACTCAGGCTTCGGGATAAAATTCCCCGTGCATCGAGTGCCCGGATTTGACAATCGTGTCTTTTCTAAAAGCAAAGACAGATTGAGAAACGGGAGAGGAAGAATTTTATATTCTATCTCCCGGTGCTGAAGAGGAAGAATTTTATATTCTATCTTCGGCCGGAAAGGAGACTTGGGGTGGGATCTCCACCCCCAGAATCCAGAATGGTGAAACTAGGAGTGGGATCTCCACTCCGAGAATCGAAAAGATTCGGATAACCCTAACTGTCGGAAGGTTTGATTACCCGATTTGGAAGTGGACCTCTCGTTCATTGGGGGAATCGAGAGGAGATTTTGGCTGTGGCCCTAACTGTATGAATGTTTGACCAAGCAGGAGTTTGAGACGACCTAACTGTCGGAAGGTTTGATCGCTCGATTTGAAGGTGGACCTCTCGTTCATTGGAGGAATCGAGAGGGGATTTTGGCTTTGGCCCTAACTTTTACAGGTTTGACCAGAAAACACAGAAAGTGGAATACGGGTAGCAAAGAAAATGCCAACTCGTATTATCACTCAAGAGGAGGCTTTAATGCTAGGACCTAGCACGTTAAGTCTGAGAAATGCCAACAATGGGCAAATGGAAACGTTGGTGGATCCACTGTCGTTTAATTTGATCAGCGGATGGTTTGGTGAGGAAAAATTAACCTATCAGAGGATTGGATCTCATCTCACAAAAACGACTCATAAGAGTTAGAGAATGAGAAGAGACATTCCGGCCTTCTGAGTTCGAACGTGAATTTCTTATTCACCAATTCCACAATGATTGGGTTATCCCTAAGAATACCCATGTGGTATTCTTTCGGGAACTTCCCGATGCATTGGATAATCCACCCCCAGTTTCTCTCTTGGAACTGGGTTTGACTTGGTTGTCCGACCGGGTTATCCTTAAGAATATTAGCGTAATATCCTCCAGGAACTTCCCGTCAATGGTAGGAAATAGTTTAGACTCATATACCTATTGGAGTATCAGGGAGCAGTTTAACCTCTTATACCGGTAGGAGGAATGAGAAACAGTTTATACTCGTATACTCTTTGGAGTGAGAAGCAGTTTATACTCTTATACTTATCGGAGTGTTGAGAAGCAGTTTATACTCGTATACTCGTCGGAGTTTGAAGAAGCAGTTTATACTCTTATACTTATCGGAGTGTTAAGAAGCAGTTTATACTCATATACTATTCGGAGTTTTGAGAAGCAGTTTATACTCATATACTCTGTCGGAGTCTTAAGAAGCAGTTTATACTAAATACTCTTCGGAGTGTAGAGAAGCAGTTTATACTCTTATACTTATCGGAGTATTGAGTCTTCGGAGTTTTGAGAAGCAGTTTATACTCATATACTCTGTCGGAGTCTTAAGAAGCAGTTTATACTCATATACTATTCGGAGTTGTAAGAAGCAGTTTATACTCATATACTTATCGGAGTTGTAAGAAGCAGTTTATACTCATATACTTATCGGAGTTGTAAGAAGCAGTTTATACTCATATACTTATCGGAGTTTCGAGAAACAGTTTATACTCATATACTTATCGGAGTCATAAGAAGCAGTTTATACTCATATACTTATCGGAGTCATAAGAAGCAGTTTATACTCATATACTTATCGGAGTCATAAGAAGCAGTTTATACTCATATACTTATCGGAGTCATAAGAAGCAGTTTATACTCATAACTCTTTCCAGGTATTGAGCGGCTCTATTCCCATCACGTCCAAGATGTTAATGGACAAGTTGTTCTGACAAGTCTGCAAGAGGAATTCCTCCGTGACGGGATCCCTGCAGTTCATTGCCTGATTGCGGAAGCGTTTGATGAAGGTATCCACCGACTCTCCGCCTTTTTGTTTCTCGTCGAAGAGTGTCCTGATCGACACCTCGGTGTCATCATCGAAGAAATGGGCGAGAAACATGCCTTCCAAGTCCTCCCAGCTGTTGATGCTTCCGGGCTTGAGACGGCGGTACCAATCGAAGGCAGGAGCGGCTCTATTCCCATCACGTCCAAGATGTCAATGGACAAGTTGTTCTGACAAGTCTGCAAGAGGAATTCCTCCGTGACGGGATCCTTGCAGTTCATTGCCTGATTGCGGAAGCGTTTGATGAAGGTATCCACCGACTCTCCGCCTTTTTGTTTCTCGTCGAAGAGTGTCCTGATCGACACCTCGGTGTCATCATCGAAGAAATGGGCGAGAAACATGCTTTCCAAGTCCTCCCAGCTGTTGATGCTTCCGGGCTTGAGACGGCGGTACCAATCGAAGGCGGGCCCGCGAAGGGTGCCAACGAATGACCGAACCATCAAAGGCTCGTTGCCCGAGATTACTCCCAAGTGAGACTTGAAGTAGATCAGATGTTGAGTGGGCGAGCCCTTTCCGTTGAACGGCGTGAAGTTGATCAGGTTGAACTTCGCCGGATACGGGATCGAATCCCACTTTCTCGGGTAAGGACACGGAATGCCGGTCCTCTTCACCTCCCGAACAGACATCAGGGCTTCGATTTTTCTTTCGAGCTCCTTTATCTTTTCGGCCTCACCCATATCCTGTTTTGGATAAGTTTCGAAAGGAATCATACGGCCACCCCCAGTGTTGTCACTACTGGTGGGTCCACCCCCAGCGCTATCATCACTGGTGGGTCCACCCCCAGCGCTGTTAATTTTAGTGGGGCCACCCCCAGTATTCTTGGGTGGTGCGTCGGCCATGACGATT
>NW_017973354.1:18309-20210 GCF_001876935.1 Asparagus officinalis
ATGTCGGCGCCCAGCGTTGTTGATGTCCCCGTTCCTTTCATGCAGCTGTTGGAGAAGAGCAGATGGCTCGGGAACAAATTTAGTGATGTTCAACGAGAGCTTCGAGTCCGTAAGAGCTGGGAGTTCTTCAAGTGTTTTCCTCACTTTTCAGGTCGCTATGGCGACGTGCTGATTGACGAGGAGAAACCTAGAAGTGACCGGACTGTTCTCGACGTTGGTTGTTTCCGCTGGTTAGTGAACATCCGTGTTGGGTATCTTATCCTCCGGGTGAAGAATCGATGCCACATAGAGCCTTACCTTCCCTGCCGTTTTGCTCGTCAGTTTGGCTATGACCAACTATATGTTGGGAATCCAAGCCGTGGTCTGCAGGTTAAGGGAGGACTGATTGATGGCGTACGAGCATGGCTGTGGACTATGGTGGGCTGCACTGGAGCCCATTTTGCTCTTCCTTCATATAGGCGTAAGCCGCTGACCACTTTCCTCAGTTGCAAGTGGTTCCTTTCCGCCTATGAATCCATAGGTGTGAGGAGCCTTTTAGAGTTACAGTCCGAGCACTCGGTTCGGGCTGCTATGATGGCTGCTCGCAGGGCTGAGCTTGCTCAGAAGCGGAGAAAGGGGTATGCCAAATCTCTTTTCACAGATGATGAAGAGCTCCTTCCTACGGGTGACGACGACGAGACCTCCGAGGAAGAATATGTGGATGCAGATACCGACAGAGGAGAACTCGATACCGGTTTGTCCTGCTTCTTCGATTTTCCTTCTCCATTCTAATTGGTATAAACGACAGCTCTTGTTTGTTTAATGAAATGACCATTGTCACTTTAGGTAGGACAGTTGACGATCATGAGCCGCCAGCTCCTCGTTATACGAGCTCATGGCCCGACGATCGAGCTCCCACACACGTTGAAACGTGTGACAAGCCTGTGCATGACCGACCTGTTGGTCCTAGGAGGGTTGGTGCCCCGAAAAGGAAGAAGACCGCACATAAACCCCACGACGGTCAGCGTCCTTATGGAGTGGGCTTAGGAAGCACCGCCGATGGAGGGGAATGTAACATTTTATTTTTATTGCTTTAAGGTGATTTTCCTTTTGGGATTCGTAACCATGTTTTATGCTCCAGGGTTCTTCGAAGAGGGCGAACTCCCACCGGGTCCGGTATCTCCTGGATCTGATAACATGGATTGCTTTATGCAGCAGATGTGCGACGCCCTTCATGACGGGTCTCTGGGCATCGATCTAAACATTGATCTTGGGCAAGTGAATAGTGTTGAGTCCACCGTCCCGTATTCAGGTATATCTACATCCAATGATACCCTCCTCAATCATGGGGAAGGAAGATCTTCTGTTTTTGCTGCAAGTATTTTTAAGCTTTCCTCATCTTCCAACATTCAGGTTACCCTGCAGATGTCGCGATGGAAAGGCCAGCTGAGGATGGAGCTTATCATGATGTAGGTTTCGAGGAGAGGGGGTGTGCTCCTGTACCAAGCTTCTCGAAACCCGATGCTGGCTTATTAGCTGACATGCTGGCTGAACAGACTACCAGGGGAACCGAGAGACCATTCTTTGGGAGTGATTCATTCATAGGTATATATCTGATCCCCTTCATCTTGCCTGATCTTTTGTCTGACTAACGAAGGATTAATATTACAGCACCAACCATTGGGATTAGCCCAATATCGATTCCTGGTATATCTAGCTTACCTCGGAGTGACGGACTCGCCGGTACGCATACGATTTAGGGATATCGTACTTCTCTAAGTTTATCTGACTTTTGACTAACATATGAGTGCAATCATAGGACCAGCCACCGGGACTGATTCTCTTATGACTCCTGGCATTCCCCAGATACCCACGGATGATGGACCTACAGGTATGCAGATGACCTTATCATCCCAATCCTC
>NW_017973354.1:20307-21768 GCF_001876935.1 Asparagus officinalis
GATACTCTTATGACTCTTGGCATTCCCGCTGCATCTGAGGACGGTGGGATTGCAGGTATGCATACGATCTTTTTGTCCCGATTCTCCTTATTTGTCCAAATTTCCATTTGACTAATACAGGAGTGTAACTATAGGACCGGCCGTTGTGCCTGATACAACTACAGTTCCCGGGGCTGAAAGTCTGCATAGAAGTGGCGTCTCCCCGCCCTTGCCGAGTGGTATGAGCAATCTGCCTGCAGGGGTTGATATACCTGTTTTTGGAAAAAGTTGCCTTCATCATTGATTCCATTAAACTTTGATCGTTACAAATGAAATTCAAATGACAAAGAAATAGGACGTTGATATCCGTGGACCACCGGGCAATCAGATCTGCTCCGAGAAAATCGGGCAGAGCTTCGTCGATCCGCGTGAGATCTAGAAACTTCTGATCCAGAAATATCGGACAGAGCTTCGTCGATCCGCGTGAGATCTAGAAACTTCTGATCCAGAAAAATCGGACAGAGCTTCGTCGATCCGCGTGAGATCTGGAAGCTATAAGCGTCTATCTCGGCTAAAGCGAGATATGAGCTCTTCTTAGTATTAACGCCAAGGGCTAATACTAAGGATCAGACGGGGAATGGGTGATGACCGAGACACCCCTGGGGTGTCTCGGAATTTCTGAGACACCCTTGGGGGTGTTTCGGAACTCTGAGACGTCCGTAGGTGTATTTGATTGCTTCCCCGTAGATTCTTGCTAGGGGGAGCCCCTAGGGTGCCTAGACACCCTAGGGTGTCTCTAGAAATCCGAGACACCCCTAGGGGTGTCTCGGAAAATCCGAGACACCCTAGGGTGTCTCTAGAAATCCGAGACACCCCTAGGGGTGTCTCGGAATTTCTGAGACACCCTTGGGGGTGTTTCGGAACTCTGAGACGTCCGTAGGTGTATTTGATTGCTTCCCCGTAGATTCTTCGTTCGAACTCGGGCTATTTATAGGCTAGGGGGAGCCCCTAGGGTGCCTAGACACCCTAGGGTGTCTCTAGAAATCCGAGACACCCCTAGGGGTGTCTCGGAAAATCCGAGACACCCTAGGGTGTCTCTAGAAATCCGAGACACCCCTAGGGGTGTCTCGGAATTTCTGAGACACCCTTGGGGGTGTTTCGGAACTCTGAGACGTCCGTAGGTGTATTTGATTGCTTCCCCGTAGATTCTTCGTCCGAACTCGGATTTGAGTGATTCCAATTGCGTTGGATGCTTGACGAAGAGTTCGATCCGCTCTGGTGGTTGGATTGTCTTTAGAGTGGTCAAGGCACGAAGGGCGTTGTCCTTTTTTCCGATTGGCCCAGGTCTTCGTTATTCCGAAATCCTATCCGCTCACGTGGCTCGTCGATTCACTTCAATCATTCGTCGACGTTGATTGGACTTCTGTGGATCGGATAGTGACGTTCATCATCGTTCTTTAACACTGAACCGTTTGTGGAGAC
>NW_017973355.1:0-2565 GCF_001876935.1 Asparagus officinalis
GCAAGTAAACCCTTAGTGGTTTCTTATACAGGGGGTCGTAAACACCCTCCTGTCAGAACTGCACCAGTCTAGAACGAGAGAATACCAGTTCGCTCTCGTCTAAGACCGATGAAGACACCATTCCCGCAAGGGGATGGATTTAAAAATTCAACCTTGGATCGCTCAGAAGCGACAACAAGTCGTCCTGCGCATGTTAACAAGGTTCAGAAGAAAGAGATAGGTTGCTCAAATCGTAACAACGATGAGCTGTACTATCAGAAAAATAACTCAAGAAAAAGAGTTGTACAAGAAAATGAGTCTCACTGCTCCTATGAGAGACTCATCAAGGCAGTGCTGACAGAATGCGGATGCTCTAAAGCGAATTCAACAAGAGTCTCCGTATTTCAAAGACTTTCAAGTGAAACGTCAAGACCCAAGATGAGACGTTTCAACAAGAAGAAACCGGCAGTCCGACAAGATGAGTTCCCTGAGGTCACTATTAATATGACCAACAAACGACCCTGATTTCTCTCCGGGAGGGAGAGTTGAGCGGGGTCTTTCTCAAAGGATGGCGCGGTTACAAAGAAGAGCCAATTTACGTCGAGATTACAGGAAAATGCACGAGGGGCTATCTTCAGATGAAGAAATATCAGATACTTGTTCAGCCCTTGCGTCGGACGATACCGCATCCAGTGTTGGACGAGCCAGAGAATCATTCGCGATCACGCCGGATCAACTAGCTCAAATGCTACAAGAAGCGTTGGCTAAACAACGCGAAGAAATTAGAGCTGAGTTCAAGACCGAGATGGAGCTGACCATGCAGTAGATGCGAGATTTGCAAGTTCAACAGCACCAACCGGAGTCGAACCAGAGGGCGGAGTCCAGTCGGCGTAATGAAGAGGATGAGACCATCTTTGAAGATCCTCCTCCAGATAAAGACAACTCCGGAAGTGGTCCGACCAAGTCATCCACTCAACCTCCGCAGATCTACTTGAAGAAGAGCGAGGAAGAAGACAAGAAGATGCATGATCTCGAGAGCAAAGTCAACGCTCTGATGACAGCCCAAGAAGTGAAGAAAACGGGCATTCCATACCCGTACCCGAGGGAGTGGGACCTGATTCCTTATCCCCAGAAATTTAATTTGATTAACTTTACTCCTTTTGATGGCAGGGGTTCGCCAACTCAACACTTGATCTATTTCAAGTCACATCTCGGCGCGATATCCGGGAACAAAGCCCTGATGGTCCGGTCATTCGTAGGACCCCTCCGCGGGCCTGCCTTCGATTGGTACCGACGCCTTAAACCTGGGAGTATCACTAGCTGGGAAGATATAGAAGAACTATTTCTCACCAATTTCTTCGACGACGATACTGAGGTTTTAATTGGCACGTTGTTGGATGAGAAGCAGAAGGATGGGGAATCGGTTGACGTCTTTGTCAAAAGATTCCGGGATAAAGCGGTGAACTGCAGAGATCCACTCACAGAAGAGTTCATCCTATAGACATGTCACAACAACTTGTCATTGGATGTGTTAGAGGTGATGGGGGTTGTGCCCTCTAAAACTTGGAAGGAATTGAAAGTGAGGGGTGAGCAAGCTGAACGCTTTCTCAAGAGGAAGAACTTGGAGAGAGGTCTGCCACCAGCTAACAATCAAAAGCAGAACTTTAATCCTCGAGGCAGAGGAAGAGGGTCCACGGCAGCTGTGGATGCACATCAAACGTCGCAACAACAACCGCACAACACCCCCCGCAACAACCGCAACAATCATCCTTCCAGTTGGCGCCAAACCAGAATCAGCAGCCTTCGAAGCAGTTTAAGAATTCTGAGAGTTTAAGAATTCTGAGCCCAGATTCCCGAAGGAATACTCTTTCAAAGATGATGAAGTCCCGGTCATCTTCAAATACTTGTTAGAAAATAACAAGATCAAGCTTCCACCGGTCACAAACCAAGAAGAAGCAACGAAGATCAATGACCCAAAGTATCATCCAACTAAGACGTGTTATGTCTTAAAAGACAAAATACAAACCTTAATTGATGTTGGTATTATGACGCCGAAGCCAAAGGAGAAGAAAGTAGGCGCAAACGCAGTCTCAATTAGCTTCGGATCAGTTCCTTTGTCTTGGTTTCAAGCCGAGCCAGTTTCAAAGGTCAAGATGCAAACCATCAACGATGATCCTCATGGACAGCGCCAAAAGGGGCTTGTATCTCACACAACCCCCAACGACGAAATCCTTTGGGTTCATCCGGATCTGCTCGAAGATGAACAGTGGACAACATCCACATCAAAGAAGAAATCAAAGGGCAAAGGAAAGGAAAAATTCTGTTATGGAGCTTCGGCGATTCCCGAGAAGAACGATGAAGAGATAGCAGCTTTATCACTTTCTGACGGAGAACAGGAATCTTTTATTACTAAGAGTGGAAATGAACACTGTTTCAACCACCCGTATGCATCCGAGCAATTAGCCGAGCAGGGGGTAGTGAAAGCTGTACCTTCTAAAACTCTGATGGAGCTGGGGGTGATTATAAGTCCACCGGTAGCAACCGAGAAGCCTCAAAGAATTGATAAGCAAAAGGAGAAAGAACCTC
>NW_017973355.1:3016-21591 GCF_001876935.1 Asparagus officinalis
AAAAGAAGATATGCAAGTCAGGAATTCAAAGCATGATAGGCCTCTATATTTCACCGGATATATTGGCTCGAGCATGGTCAACCGGATCCAAGTCGATCCGGGTTCTGCCGTTAGCAAACTGGTGGTTAATCAAATACGAGGAGAGTATGAAGTCAGAAATCGAGACCTGATTCCATACCACCAGGTGGCCATCGAAATAGCAAGCTCGTTTGAAGAATTTTTCATCGAGTACGTTCCGCGTCTCCAAAATACATACGCGGATGCATTGGCAGCATTGTCAGTATCCTTGGCTCAACCTCCCGAAACAGAGCAATTAATTACAGTGAGGACTCATCAGCTTATTGTTCCAATCTACGATTCGAATGCTAAAGAGGTATACTCAACTGGAGTTGAACCCGAAGTTCGAGATTGGCGTTTTCCTATTATTGACTACGTCTTACATGGTATATTACCTGAAGATGTAAGAGAAAGGGAATCGATTCGGCGAAGAGCGCCGAGATTTTATTACAATGCCACATCGCAAACGTTGTATCGACGAGCTTATGATGGTCTTTTACTTCGTTGTCTATCCAGTAAAGAAGCGGAACAAGCACTCAAAGAGGCACATAATGGGATATGCGGTGCACATCAGCCCGGTCCTAAACTCTGCGACCGACTTAGGAGAATCGGATATTATTGGCCAACTATGGTGAAAGACGCAGTCGATTACGCACGACAATGTGTAGTGTGTCAATTGCATGCAAATTATATGCACATACCCCCTGAATATCTGCATCCTTCGGCGACATCGTGGCCGTTTGAAACTTGGGGAATGGATATAGTAGGTCCTATTTTTCCACCTTCGGTTAAAGGGGACCGTTTCATTCTGGCAATCACCGATTATTTCTCGAAATGGGCAGAAGCAGTTCCACTTAGAGAAGTAAAGACGACCAATGTCATCAAATTTATCAAACACCATATCATATATCGGTACGGTGTGCCAAGGCGAATAGTGCACGACAACGGTCCTCAGTTCGTGAGCAACGCATTCATCAAGTTCTGCGGTAAATTCGGGATTAAAGACGTTTCGTCGACTGCTTATAATCCTACAGCTAACGGATTGGCCGAAGCTTTTAACAAGACTATCATCAAAATCCTGGCAAAATTGGTGAAAACCAATAAGCGAGATTGGGATGACAAACTCGGCGAAGCTCTCTGGGCTTATCGTACGACCGTCCGCACGCCTACCGGAGCCACCCCGTATGCTTTAACGTATGGGTGTGAAGCCGTTCTTCCATTGGAAGTGCAGATTCCTTCTCTCCGTATCGCTCTCGTAACGGGAATGACGACGGAAGAACATCATCAGAAACGTCTCGAGGAATTAGAGATGTTAGATGAGAAACGCTTGGAAGCTCAACAACAAATCGAGTTTTATCAAGCTAGAATTTCTCGGGCTTTCGATAAAAAGGTCCGACGACGAAGCTTTAAAGAAGGAGATCTAGTTCTCGCCGTTCGAAGACCTATGATTCTCACTTCTAAGAAGAAAGGCAAATTTGAACCTAAATGGGAAGGACCGTTTGTGATAGAAACAGTCTATTCGAACGGTGCATATCGCCTGGTTACCCAAGATGGCAACAAATTGATGATGCCAATAAATGGGAAGTTCCTGAAAAAATATTATCCGTAATATATTCAGGATAACCTGTGTAAAGCGGGAAGTTCCTAGAGAATCCTATATAGGATATTTCAGGATAACCCGAGATCAGTTCACTATTTTAAATGAGAAGCTGGTCATTTGAATAATTCACTGTTCTTTTACAACTTTTGTTGAGATGAGATTTAATGATAGTTAATCTTTCCTCAGCAAAACCTTGTAATATAATCATGGAAGATGAGATTTGATGATTTGTAATCTCACGCTATGAAACCCCCATCGGTCGGATTGATCAACGATCATCAGTATGTATCAGTCGACAGATTATTTCGTGTCAAATTCTTATGTTTAAAATCAAAATTTCCCACCGATTAGTTTGTGCAAATCAACAAACTCATTGTTATTTGCACCCTACTCCTATTCCTCACTTGGTCAAACCTTTAAACAGTTAGGACCAAAGCCAAAATCCCCTCTCGATTCGTTCCATGAACGAGAGGTCCACAAATTGAGCGATCAAACCTTCCTACAGTTAGGATCGTCTCAAAATTCCCACTTGGTCAAACCTTACTACAGTTAGGACCACAACCAAAATCTCCTTTCGATTCATTTTTGCGAACGAAAGGTTTACTTTTGAATTGAGTAATCAAACCTTATGACAGTTAGGGTTATTCAAACCAACCTATTTTCTCTAAGTGGAGATTCCACTGTGAGTTTCCTTTTCATCAGGAGATAGAATATAAAATTCTCCCTCTCCGATTCTGGGTTTATCTCTACCAACAAACAAGAGACCAGGAGATAGAATATAAAATTCTTCCTCTCCGATTCTGGGTTCATCTCTACCAACAAACAAGAGACCAGGAGATAGAATATAAAATTCTTCCTCTCCGAGTATGGGTTTATCTCTACCAACAAACAAGAGATTGAGAAATGGAATATACAATTCTTTTTCTCTCCGATTTTGGGTTCGTTGTCCTATATAGGAAATGCAACCTATTCACACTTTGAAATCCATGTTGTTCACACATGGGGGATGTTATCTCTATCCCTTATTAGAGATAAGCCTACATCTAACACATGTAGCCTACATATTCAACAGTGTAGTTCAAAGTCTAAAAGAGTTTAATTCTTTTAGCGCAACGTTATATGTGAAACGGACTTAGATAATTCACATACTAGCCCGATTCAAACGGTAATCGGTAAAGGTATATCAAATCCGTTGATGGCTGAGGATTTGCCAAAAATCCTATAAGTATTATGGTTATTTATTCTAAACAAGAATGAGTAATCATAATAAAACCTCAATGAGCAAAAAGATTCAATATAATGAGCAAAAAGGTTCATTATGTTGACCAAGAATTTTCAAACAAAGCTACAAAAATATATGTCCTCCAATTACAAAAGTTTATACTGACTAATCTGATTTTCAAGTTTTGACAGCTCTAACGCACGAGCCTGTTCAAGCTCAGCTGCCAATTTGATTTTAAAGGCTTCTTCGTCAACGTTGTGAAGCGCGACGACCTCTTGTTCCTTTTCAGCAATTATTTTATCTTGAAGGTTCAGTTGCTGTAACAGGTTGCCTTCAATATGAATCTCCTGCGTCAACTCAGACTTCAAGACATCATGAGCGTCCTTGGCCATTGCAAGTTCCTCCTCTAAGCGAGCTATTTCTGCTCGACTCGATTCTAAATCCCGACGTAGGTTAACCTGGGCTTGTATTCTCTTGCCAACATTCATCCTAAGTTGATCGCTGTGGGCTCTTAGCTGTTGGAGCTCGAGATTAGCTGATGTTTGGGAATCACGCAACGCTTGTAGCTTGGAGTCCATGCGAGAAGCAATGTAGGAAGGTACGCTTTCAGTGCGAAGACCCCTCAGAAGGTCAACATGTTGCTTCAAGTCAACCATGTAGGCGTTGATCGAATCGGCTAAATCATTATATCCTTCATCACGGATCCCTGATATATAGCGGTCAAGAGGTTTCTTAAAACTCTCAAATCGCGATCCTTTGGAGAGAATACGATCAACCATAGAATTCAAAAAGGAGATGAAGCCGTCGAGATCAGAGCAAATGCCGGCTTTATCCGGATCCTCGTCTGCTAACAAAGCTCGGATGCGATCTGATAATGATGATGAAGGAACTGCGATGAAGGCAAATAGGTCAGTACAGGACATATATATACATACAAAACAACAAACTAAGACATACCAAGTTCGATGGAAGAACCTTCAGCATGACTTAGTTCACCCGAGGATGGTAACCTGATTTCCGGAACAACCAAGGTTGATTCAGGAATGGTAGCTGTTGATGCACCCGCTACATCAGAGGCTTTTTCAATTAAAGCTTCAGAAGACGGCGGGTCCAAGCTAAGAGGCTCTTTAAGAGTTGATTCTACAAACGAAGGAGTTACAATGAGCATAATGAGATGTTAACCCAAAATTTGAAACAAAATTATGGGTAAAATGTACCAGCAATAGGCATAACATCAGCCGACGTACCAACGCCTTCAGTTGGTCTCGCTTTTGTTGCGACCGGACTAATCTGGGGAGTGACAGTGACTTCTATCATCATAGGGTCCATAGGAGTAGAAGGTTGAGGCTCAAGAACTGATGATTGCAAATCAACCTCAGTTCCTGCCCATGGCACGAGTTCGCTACCCTCTGGCCGATCAGACGTTCCAGTAATTATAGTAGTATCAGCTCCAGCAGTTGGTCCTATAATTCAGACACTTATATGATTAATCAAGTCAAAATATATACGTATATATATATGTGGAGTTCACAGAACCAAAGTCTTACTCTCAGAAGGACCGGCTTCCGTTGAACCAATTCCAACATCTGAGCCGATAGTTGCATCAGAGGCTTTCTCTAACAGAGAATCAAGGATTTGTTGATGGTCGTCCTCTGAGATATTAAAGTCGAAATTATTAAAATCATCGACTTTGGTGGCATGGGTAGCTTCTCCTTCAATAGGCTCGTGCATCGGGATGTCTAAAGAACATGAGGAACCATAAATAACATGTAAATTTAGACGAATCTGCCCAAGACAAAGATCGATTTTACCTTCATTGGTCGGGGCTGATTCGAGAGCTCCACTACTGGTACCTGCTTCTTTTAATTTGACTAAAAGGAGAGAAAGCGCACAGGTCATTAGAGGAGGCACACGGTCCGACTCATTCATTTCTCGGATTTCTCTTCCGAGAGGAGAAAGATCAGTACCTGTGTCCGCAGCTGATGGATCAACGTCAGGAGTGGGTGGAACATCAGCCGATCCTTCCTTCAGAGCATCATGCATTTGTTGGACGAAGCTTGTTTCCTCAATTTCCATACCTCCGGGAGAAGCAGCATCAGCTGGCAATTCTCCTTCCTCTCGACTCCCTGCAGAAGTTGAACATGAAATAAGTTTGAACGTCAAAAAGTGTAAAAGCTATAAAAACAAATCGTTACCTTGCTCATCAGAAGAAGCACTACGACCAGACGCCTCTTCTACAGCAGGAAGATGAACGCGCGGTTTAGAAACAGCTTTCTTCTGTTTCTTCAGAGGGCGTGCACCAGAACCTTCATGACGATGTTTGGTGCGTAACTCAGCTCGGGGAGAAACTTGAGTTTGAGCTTGAGTAGAAGTTCGAGATATTTGCCGACGAATGAGAGGCACCATATCCTCTTCATCCTCTTCGTCGCAACTAAGAACTTCTACCGTCATCCGGTTAGGATGTTCCATGACGACTCTTTCCTTACGTTTCTTTGGAGCAGCTTGTGGTTGGGTCGGAGCGACAGAAGGCCTTACAAGTCCTCTATCAAAGAATGAATCGGGAAGGCCAGATACTTCCTCAGAACTTGATTCATTCTCGTCTTCCCCTTCTGAAGTTTCGGTTGCTTCACTATCAAACTCCTCTTCACTATCAACTGGGAGAGCCGGTTCCTTTCCTTTCCTTGATGATTCAGCAGCCTCTTTTCCTCGAGGCGACATCACAGCTTCACGAGGCGGTTCTGTTGCTTGTCGTGGAGCTATTTCCTCCTCTGAGTCTGATATCCTCCTACGTCGAGTGGCAATATTGGTGGCTATCAGCCATTTGCAGAAGAGAAAGGTCATCCTTAGGGGCGGCGCCTCTAAAGGAAGATCAAATTCAACATTTGTGCAGCCAGCAATGCTCCAGAACCAAGCCCTCGCACCATCGATAAGTCCACCTCGAAAGCTAAGGTGGCGGTTTGGATTGCCGACATATATCTGATCATACCCGAATTGACGGGCGAATCGACATGGGAGATAGGGTTCAATGTGGCAAACATCCCTTACTCTGAAGAACAGATATCCAGGTCGAATATTCATCAACCATCTGAAGCACCCGACATCCAAGATAGTGCGATTCTGCCTTGGGTCTTCAGCATCTACTAAAGTAGTATTGTAGGTACCGGAGAATTGAGGGAAGCAGGGGAAGAATTCCCAACACTTGTGAATTTTAAACTGCCTCGTTATGTCGGGTTCTTGATGCCTGATCCATTTGCAATTCTCGAGATTCTGCAACAGAGGGATGCTAGAATTTGCCGTCTCAGGAGCTTCCATTAAATCTGGTCGATGAAGTACTAACCAGGTCATCAGATAAGTATAAGGTAGCTCCAGCTTCGGAACGGACAGACTGGCAGAGGGTTTCTTTTTCTCCTGAGTAAACACGGAGATTAATTGCCGTAATCCACTATGAATATCGGCCACCATAGCGGGAAGCAAAGATAATTTGCGACCTGTAACTAGCTGGACGGCCGGATACAACACTTCCATTGGCATCGCATCTGCGGACTGATGAGGAACTACACATCTCTTTAACCATAAGGCTAGAAAACCCGCCAGCAGAGCAGTAGGGCTAATCGGAACACCAGCTTGCCACAGATAAGAGCGGAACTTAGTGCCGTGCAAAAATCCATCTTCTGAGCGCGAAGTATAAGATTGCGCGTTGGTTTTCTCTAACAGACGGTTAATTTCATCCGTACTCAAAGGAGACAATCCGCACACATCTGCCGAACGGACATCCAGGTTCTTGAAGAGGTAGTCAGCGAATTGTTTTAAGCTGACCTGAGGAGATTTCTTTCTGGCTTTGGGCTCCATCTCGGCCATGGCTATATGATAATGGCAAGTCAATTCCCATAAAGTATCATGAGTCACAGTTGAGCTATCTTTCATCTTGTTCAGCTGATTGCTAGTTGGAAAGAACTCTTGATAGGGAACATCGCCCATAGGCAAACCAGACACCTGCATCATTTCATGCAGTGGTAATCCGAGTTCCCCGTTCTTGGTAAAGAATGTATTAGTGTCCGGGTTATAGATCTCGAACAAGCAGAGGAAATGACCTACACTACTCTGTAGGCCATGCATGGTGGCACGAATCGGGACATCTAACCCTAATTCTGCTAACTCTCGCCCAAAGCGGTTTAACACATATCGGGTCATCCTGGTCCACCACCATTTGTCCCCAGAATAATGGACCCATCCATAGCATCTAAAAGTCTCTTTGGGTAATCTTTTGCCCGCTGCCGCTAACCGGTTCTTCACGGTGTTGGCTTGCACTATCTTTTCATTCTGAGGTATATTATCTTGTCCCAAGATACCCGGATGAAGCCCCCGCACATGAGCTCTTTCACTGGAGCCTGGGTTGGCTTCCTTCCCAATAAAACCACAATGAATACGCTCGTGATTTTCAGTCAACTTCCAGAACATCTCACGTCCAACTGATAGATTCCTGAACATTAATAGTGAGTGATCCCGGGGGATAAAAGGCAGATATAAGAATGAGGACCCATTCTGGTGCAACCATTGCGCAGGCTGGCAGAAAGCAATCTTCGGATCTTTTACCGAGTCACCAAATAAGAAATCTGGCTTCCTTATGCATTGATTCGAGTCTTGCTCCGAGATCAAGGGCGCATCTGTGATTAATCGTCGTAGAACACGACAACTACCTCGCTGGATTAATTCTCTATCACTTCCACTATAATCAGATTTAAACTGGGGAGAGGATTCAATTAACGGGATCCCCTCGTAATAAGAGTGGGTCACGCTACTCCGGCCAGTAATCACATCAGCAGTAAATGTGGTAGAAGGAAATCGGACTGATAAAAGAGGCATACACATAAATTGTGTAAGTGTCATCCTAAAATTTTAGAGAAAAACGGTATATCTCATTCTATAAGATATAGTCGTTATCTCATAACAGGTGTGACGATTTTCTATCCACCATATGTATAAAGGAGGTATGCGGGCATTATAACGGCATACCAAAACCTTTCAATACATATGGGATGATGTAAAATCGCCCCTGTGTATTATGAAGTGTGTTTTGTCAAAGCAAAACAAACACTTTTAAGCGTCGATCCCCTCAAAGGAGGATACCGGCTCTTCTCGAAGGTACCTCAAAGGATACAAACGAGGATCTGCAAGCAAAAATAGGAACATACATATGGAATGGACGAAATACAATATTTAAATTCGTGAAAAGGTGAAAGAAATATACCTCCACGTGAGGGTGCAGCAGGGGCAGCCTCCTCAGGGCTCTGAACAGTCGGTCGGATTCCCTTCCCTCGAGCTCTACGTGGCGACATGATGAGTATGTGATCTACATTGAAATCCAAGAGGAAGGTTAAGATTTTGAACATGAAATCGACAAAAAATAGGACAAATACAACCGAAATGATGCATGCACAGTCACAGTTGAAGGAGAGTCAAAATTTTGGAGAAAAGGGGAAGAACAAACCTTTGAAATCTGAGTGAAATCTTCCCAAACAAGAGCACCTCCCAAGTCGGCAACAAAGAGGAGAAGAAATAGAAGAAAACTGGTCGAAAATCGCCCAAGAATCGCCCAAAAAATCGCCAAAATCCGACGTAAAAAACCCTAAAACCCTAAGTCCCGACTTATATAGCAGCCGGGCGAGACAGGAAACTCTGTCTCGCTGAGCGAGACAGACAACTCTGTCTCGCCGAGCGAGACAGAAAACACTGTCTCGCCCAGCGAGACAGAAAACTCTGTCTCGCCGAGCGAGACAGTAAACTTTTCTGTT
The DNA here is from genome assembly GCF_001876935.1 of Asparagus officinalis. Classification (NCBI taxonomy): domain Eukaryota; kingdom Viridiplantae; phylum Streptophyta; class Magnoliopsida; order Asparagales; family Asparagaceae; genus Asparagus; species Asparagus officinalis. Next base: position 11,688 of record NW_017973355.1, read on the forward strand.
TTGCACTATGGAACAGTGGAATACTCCAATGGGTACACGAGTCTAAACTGTATTCCCACCCTCAACAGGAAGTTTCTGGAGAATATTAATCTGAATATTCTTAAGGATAACCTGAGGAATTCTCAATGGATATACCAATTCAATGGTAAACGCTGAATTCACAAGAGCAAGTATCAACTTCAATTCAAGATCTCGACAACGGTCAAGCGATAAACGCGACGCCGGGAGAACGTTAGCTATTCTACGAAGAACTGGATAGACTAACAGCAGAAGAGGTTAAACATTGAAGCCATTTACAAGTCCTTTCATACGATCTATTCAGCCAAGCATTGAAGGGATCGTAAGTAAAATCTATCTTATCCAAAGTATCCCATGCTCCTCTATAAAAGAATGAGTCTGGAATACTTTGGAGGGGGTATCTGTAGGCGTCAAAAAATGCTAATAGATATCCCAAGCATAGAGAAGATCACTCAAAAATTCACAAGAAAGGATTTCATACTGTTTTGGAAAAATCAAAACAAGTATGAACTGTCTCGCCAGCGAGACAGTCTTTGCTGTCTCGCCAGCGAGACAGTGTTGAAATAGTCAAAACTACATTTGTAACTGCCCTACACGTGTCCATTAACTGCCAAGGGACGTGGGAAACATCATGGGCGAAAATCACGTGGATAACTGCCAAAATAACGGAGTTTGAAACGTGAGAGAACAGTTACAGCGAGAAACTGCCATTTTCCGAGACAGCATTTACTGTCTCGCTGAGCGAGACAGCAAATTTACTGTCTCGCGGGTCGAGACAGCAAACGCTGTCTCGCCCAGCGAGACAGTAAACACTGTCTCGCCGTACTGACTTCTTCGATTGTTAAGTTTTTGCAGTTACTGACCCTTGAGGCTATAAATACCCCCCTAGGGTCACTTCTGACGAGGATCGAGCATTTGTTAGAGCATTCCAGAGCAGAGAGAGCAGAGATTTGAGTTCTTTTCTTGCAACGCCTTGAAATTAAGCTTCGACTTGATTTTAAGAAGAACGACTATCTTACTTCGATAAGATATCGTTTCAATTTCTACTTCGATAACGAAGTTAGAATCATAAGCCCCCTCTTCACGATCTGTGAATCGGCGGTCCACGAACCAAAGCGTTCCCGGCACAGGCAAAGTCCCACGAAAACGAGAATTGATAGACGATTTTCGTGTTTGTTTCTCAAGAGTTGTAATTTTTGTTTTGTTGTGTAGAAAAAGTCTTATAAAAAGATTATTCTTTCGAATTTGTTGTAATCGAACAAAGTTATAATGAATTCCACAGCAGCGACTTTTGAACCAAACAAGCTGGCGACCACAGTGGGAGCCAGCGGTCTCGCTGCCGAGACCGCGGTGTCGCAACCGATCAAGATCATCATCAATGAAGAGATCGAATACGAATTCGATCAGGCGAAGTTTGAGGAGTATTTATCATCCTCATCCGCGAAATCTTCCTCGTCTCGCAAATATAGGAAGATTTCGAAAACTTTCAAGTCTGCAATTCCAACGGAGGCCGCAGACAAAGATTCTGGCTCGATCGTTGTTAAGGAATCTCCTTGCAACGTCCCTGCTCAAAACGACTCTACACCAGTTACGGAGTCGTTGATCAATAGCTCACCGGTGCTGACGAAAAGAGCTCGTCAGAGACAGCGTCAGCGCCGTGCTCGACAATTGGCTAAGGCCATGCAACAAACCGACGGGGTCCATTACTATGCGGACCTAGAGTCGAGGAAACAGAAAGCGGTTCAATTGCCCCAACGGCAAAATAATTGTATTTCTGCAAAACTTACGACGGAGGAGTGGACTCTCGTCAAAAGGGCCCGTTCAACCCTCAAGGAACGGATACAGAGGCGTAAGGCGAAGGCTGCCCAAACTCGCGCTCTTCGTCAACAAGCGCAAGGAACCAAGAAAGAGACAGTGTCTGAAAAGTCACCGAAGAATCGTAAAGTCTGGATGCCAAAGACGCCGCAAGCATCTGTTCCGGGCCCATCTACTGCGTCGTCGGTGAAACCCTGGGTTAGCCCAGATTTGTCTAAGTTTAAAGTGACAATGGCAGATCGCCTCGGTCCTTCGGTTGACGATCGAGGCAAAGCCCCAGTTAAACAACCATCAGATGCTGCAAATAAACCCATAGTGGTTTCATATGCAGGGGGTCGTAAACACCCACCTGTCAGAACCTCACAAGTCCAGAACGAGAGAATACCAGTTCACTCTCGTTTAGGACCTATGAAAACTCCACTCCCGCAAGGGGGTGGATTCAAAAATTCAACTTTGGATCGCTCAGAGGCGACGACCAGTCGTCCTATGTATGTTAACAAAGTTCAGAGGCAAAGGATAGGTTGCTCGAATCACAATAATGACGAGCTGTACTATCAGAAGAAGAATTTAAGAAAGAGGATTGTCCGAGAGAATGAGTCCCATTGCGCTTGCGAGAGACTCATCAAAGCAGTGCTGACAGAATGCGGATGCTCTAAGAATAATTCAACAAGAGTCTCCGTATTTCAAAGATTGTCCAATGAAGCGTCAAAACCCAAAATGAGACGTTTCAACAAGAAAAAATCTGTAATCCAACGAGATGAATTCCCTGAGGTCACTATCAACATGACCAACAAAGGAAAGAAACAGTTAGTTAACCCCGACCCTGATTTCTCTCCGGGAGGGAGAGTTGAGCAGGGTCTTTCTCAAAGGATGGCGCGATTACAAAGAAGAGCCAACCTACGACGAGATTACAAGAGAATGCACGAGGGGTTATCTTCGGACGAAGAATTATCAGACACTTGTTCTGCTGTCGCTTCTGACGACACCACATCCAGTGTTGGACAAGCCAGAGAATCATTTGCAATTACGCCAGATCAATTGGCTCACATGCTGCAGGAAGCGTTGGCTAAACAACGCGAAGAAATTAGAGCTGAGTTCAAAACCGAAATGGAGTTGACTATGCAGCAGATGCGGGATTTGCAGGTTCAGCAACACCAACCGGAATCAAGCCAAAGAGCAGAATCCAGTCGGCGTAATGAAGAGGATGAGACGATATTTGAAGATCCTCCTCCAGATAAAGACAACTCCGGAAGCGATCCGACCAAGTCAGCCACTCAACCTCCACAGATCTATTTGAAGAAAAGCGAGGAAGAGGACAAGAAGATGCACGATCTTGAGAGCAAAGTCAACGCTTTGATGACGGCTCAAGAAGTGAAGAAAACGGGCATCCCATACCCGTACCCGAGGGAGTGGGACCTGATTCCTTATCCCCAGAAATTTAATTTGATTAACTTTACTCCTTTTGATGGCAGGGGTTCACCAACTCAGCACTTGATCTATTTCAAGTCGCATCTCGGCGCAATATCTGGGAACGAAGCCCTGATGGTCCGGTCATTCGTAGGAACCCTTCGCGGGCCTGCCTTCGATTGGTACCGACGCCTTAAGCCTGGGAGTATCACTAGCTGGGCAGACATGGAAGAGTTATTCCTCACCAATTTCTTCGACGACGACACGGAAGTCTCGATCGGCACGTTGTTGGATGAGAAGCAGAAGGATGGGGAATCGGTTGATGTCTTTGTCAAACGATTCCGGGACAAAGCGGTGAACTGCAGAGATCCACTCACTGAGGAATTTATTCTGCAAACATGTCATAATAATCTGTCCTTGGATGTATTAGAAGTGGTGGGGGTTGTTCCCTCTAAAACTTGGAAAGAGATGAAAGTAAGAGGTGAACAAGCTGAACGCTTCCTCAAGAGAAAGAATTTGGAGCGAGGTTTGCCACCAGCTAATAATCAGAATCAAAATCAAAAGCAGAACTTTAACCCTCGAGGCAGAGGAAGAGGGTCTGTAGCCGCTGTGGACGCACATCAGACGTCACAACAGCCACCGCAACAACCGCAACAATCATCCTTCCAGTTGGCGCCAAACCAGAATCAACAGCCTTCGAAGCAGTTTAAGAATTCTGAGCCCAGATTCCCAAAGGAATACTCTTTCAAAGATGATGAAGTTCCGGTCATCTTCAAATACTTGTTAGAGAACAACAAGATCAAGCTTCCACCGGTCACAAACCAAGAAGAAGCAACGAAGATCAATGACCCAAAGTATTGTGCATATCACAGAAGGGTCCACCATCCTACTAAGACATGTTATGTTTTAAAGGATAAAATTCAAACATTGATTGATGTTGGTATTGTGACACCGAAGCCAAAGGAGAAGAAGGTAGGCGCAAACGCGGTCTCTATTAGCTTCGGATCGGTTCCTTTGTCCTGGTTTCAAGCCGAGCCAGTATCAAAGGTCAAGATGCAAACCATCAACGATGACCCTCATGGACAGCGCCAGAAGGGGCTCGTATCTCACACAGCCCCCAACGGCGAAATCCTTTGGGTTCATCCGGATTTGCTTGAAGATGAACAGTGGACGACACCCACATCAAAGAAGAAGTCAAAAGGCAAGGGAAAGGAGAAGTCCTGCTATGGAGCCTCGGCGATTCCCGAGAAGAACGATGAGGATATAGCAGCTTTATCACTTTCTGATGGAGAACAGGAAGTTTTTGCTACAAGAAGTGGAAACGAGTACCATTATAGGTATCCGGAAACCTCAGATCCAAATGCCAAAACTCTTACGGAGCTGGGGGTAGCCATAACTCCACCAGTAGCAGCTGAAAAACCTCAGAAAGTTGTTAAGCAAAAAGAAAAAGAACCTCAACACAGAGAGGTTCAAATTCCGAAGCAGTCTCGTTTTAGTCGACCGATTGGACGAGACAAACCGGAAAGCTCGAACGCACCATATCGTTTCGACGTTATGGCTCAGCTGGCTAATATCCCAGCAAGAATCACATTGTACGAGTTGCTGCGCCTCTCAAAAGAAACCAGAGAAGCTTTACAAGAAGCTTTGGCTGATTCTGAAGTATTCTTAACTCAGGTCAAGCCAGCTCCTGAAGAGCCAGAATCGTCAGTGCAGCATTGCAATCTGGCAGCCACCAAATTTCCTTGCATTGCTTTCACAAAAGAAGACATGCAAGTCAGGAATTCAAAGCATGATAGACCGTTATATTTTACTGGATATATCGGTTCGAGCATGGTTAACCGGATCCAAGTCGATCCGGGTTCCGCTGTTAGTATCATGCCACTTCGTTTGATGTACCACCTCGGAATTCCCGCCAGCAAGTTAGCCTCCACTGGAACGGTTATCTATGGTTTCAACACAAGCGGGTCACGACCGTTGGGAAAAATCCGGGTGAAGTGTCAACTCGGAGATCTGAAGTCTGAAGTCACCTGCTATGTGATCGATGCGGAGACTTCCTATAACTTACTGTTGGGTCGCCCATGGATCCACGGTAATCTTATAGTTCCCTCCACCCTCCATCAGTGTTTGAAATATGTCGACACTAATGAGGAGGTCAAGACGGTGGTCGCGGATAAGCAACCATTCAAGGGGTTAGAAAATTACTTTACTGACTCCCTTCTTTATGGTGCTGAGTCCGAAACTGAACCATCGGCCCATGGCACGGACAGCGGAGAAGAAGCTGATACCGAAGCCGGGCTCGATTATAGTGAAGGTCTTGTACTAAATGACATTGAACCTCTTGTAATCGATCTTGACGGTGATGAATCGTCGGACGAAAGTTGTAACTGGCAGCTTGCCGATGAAATAATAAACCATGATTTAGAGTACTCGCATTGTCTAGATGACGTAATGCAGAAATTGTATGACGACTCTAGTCTACATATGCCACTTCGTTCGTCTTGTACGGCGACGAAACACCTCCAAAGCTCATCTGGAACAACTATGATCCTACCCGCAAAGGCAGGGGGTGAAAAAGAGATAATCTTTGGAAAAGGGGAATCATCCCCCACTCCAGATCATTTCTTAGATAGTAATTCGGATGAAGAAAAACCCGGGCGACACTTCTCTCGGTATAGTTCTCAAGCGAATGATTATATGATGAGTCGAGGCTATGACCTTTCACTTGGTGAAGGCCTTTATTTTGGTCAAGGTATTAGGGTTCCACCCCGTTCTACCTATGTACCAAAAGGAAAACCAGATAATTACTACAGTCGTAATAGAGGTCTGGGTTATGATTCATCCGAAGACGATTATGGCCAACAGATTATTAACCAATTAATAGACAGGAGTGGACATTCATCCGATACTTCAAATTGGGATTCTGACGTGAGCATTGGTGAAAGATTCAAATCCCTAATGTCGAACATGGCGACGGTTGACCCTTCCACAACAGAAGAAGACGATCAGTTACCTGTTTGGGAAGATCCATGGATGCATTACATGAATATCCAATACGGTGATCGATTTGAGCAAAGAGAACCTCCTACCGAGGATAAAGTGGTTCAAGTTAATATGGGTGACGAAAATAATCCGAAGCCTATATTTATCAGCGGTGATCTCCCGCCAGACGAAAAAGAGGAATTAATTGCCCTCGTTAAAGAGTATATCGACGTTTTCGCATGGAACTACGAAGATATGCCAGGACTCGACCCAAATGTAGCAATGCATACCCTTAACATAAAATCGGATGCTAAACCTGTCAAGCAACAACAAAGACGGTTTCGTCCGCAAATTATGGAGGCAATAGAAGCTGAAGTTAAGAAGCTAATTGACTCGGGTTTTGTCAGAGAGGAACAACATCCTGAATGGTTGGCCAATATCGTTCCAGTCCTCAAAAAGAACGGAAAAATCAGAATCTGTATTGACTTCAGAGATCTGAATACAGCATGCCCCAAGGATGATTTTCCCCTACCGATTACGGACGTCATTATCGACAACACATGCGGGTTTGAAAGAATGTCGTTCATGGATGGATTTTCTGGGTATAATCAAATCAAGATGCATCCGGATGATGAAAAGCATACAGCTTTCAGAACACCTCTTGGCGTCTTTTGTTATACCGTTATGCCTTTCGGTTTGAAGAACGCCGGTGCTACGTATCAACGGGCGATGACGAAGATCTTTCAAGAACACCTTAGGAAGACAGTCGAATGCTACGTTGATGACCTAGTCGTTAAGAGTCGTGATAAAAACGACCACATTAACGATCTGAAGACAATGTTCGAACTTATGAGAACTCATCAGTTAAAGATGAACCCGACTAAATCCTTCCTTGGAATGTCGAGCGGTAAATTTCTTGGGTTCGTCGTCACCACAAAAGGTATTCATATTGATCCTGATAAGGTGAAGGCGATAAACGAACTGCAGCCTCCAAGAAATCTTAAAGAACTCAGAGGATTGCAAGGTCGATTAGCATATATCCGTCGGTTTATATCGAACTTGTCCGGAAAATGTCAACCGTTTTCCAAACTCGCAAAGAAAGGCGTGTCGTTCATTTGGGATGAAGCATGTCAGAAGGCATTCGAAGATATCAAGAAATATCTAGCGAATCCACCTATTCTCGTTGCACCGAAATCGGGCAAGCCGTTTTTGATTTATGTCAAAGCGACGAGCCATTCGTTAAGTGCCTTACTTGCACAAGACGACGATAACGGTCACGAGCAAGCTGTGTATTATCTGAGTCGTACATTGGTAGGAGCTGAGTCTCGTTATCCGATGATTGAGAAGGAATGCCTCGCTTTGGTATTCGCGATTCAGAAAATGCGACATTATTTAGTCGGACAGACGATTTATGTCATTTCCAACATAAATCCCGTCCGAGTGTTCATGACCCAACCGGCTTCCATGAATTGGCGTTTGGCCAGATGGGCTTTACTCTTATCGCAATATGACTTGTACTTCAAACAGCAGAAATCTGTTAAAGGACGAGCTATTTGCGACCTTCTGGCAGAAAACCCTACGAAGGATGTAGTCGAATTGTACGACGACCTGCCAGATGAAACTCACGAAGTTAATACCACCTCACATCAACAAGTGTGGCAATTGTACTTCGATGGGGCTTCCCGATCAACCAACGTGGCAAGTGCACCCGGATGTTCTAAAATCTCCTCAGGAGTGGGGGTCGTTTTAGTTTCCCCGGAAAAGCACGTCTTGCCTAGAGCATATTCACTGACTGAACCATGCTCTAATAACGTGGCTGAATACAATGCATTAATAATCGGACTTAATTTCGCCAAAGAGCTGGGGGTCGAATACCTTGAAGCTTTTGGAGATTCTCAACTGGTGGTTAATCAAATACGAGGAGAGTATGAAGTCAGAAATCGAGACCTGATTCCATACCACCAGGTGGCCATCGAGATAGCAAGCTCGTTTGAAGGATTTTTCATCGAGTACGTTCCGCGTCTCCAAAATACATACGCGGATGCATTGGCAGCATTGTCAGTATCCTTGGCTCAACCTCCCGAAACAGAGCAATTAATTACAGTGAGGACTCATCAGCTTATTGTTCCAATCTACGATTCGAATGCTAAAGAAGTATACTCAACTGGAGTTGAACCCGAAGTTCGAGATTGGCGTTTCCCCATTATCGACTACGTCCTACATGGTATATTGCCTGAAGATGTAAGAGAAAGGGAATCGATTCGGCGAAGAGCGCCGAGATTTTACTACAATGCCACAGCGCAAACGTTGTATCGACGATCGTATGATGGTCTTTTACTCCGCTGTCTATCCGGCAAAGAAGCAGAACAAGCACTCAAAGAGGCGCATGATGGGATATGTGGTGCACATCAGCCCGGTCCTAAACTCTGTGATCGACTTAGGAGAATCGGGTATTATTGGCCAACTATGGTAAAAGACGCGGTTGAGTACGCACGGTAATGTGAAGCGTGTCAATTACACGCAAATTATATGCACATTCCGCCTGAGTATTTACACCCATCGGCGACATCATGGCCATTCGAAACTTGGGGAATGGATATAGTAGGTCCTATTTTCCCGCCTTCGGTTAAAGGGGACCGGGACCGTTTCATTTTGGCAATCACCGATTATTTCTCGAAATGGGCAGAAGCAGTTGCACTTAGAGAAGTAAAGACGGCCGATGTTATCAAATTTATCAAACACCACATCATATATCGGTATGGTGTGCCAAGGCGAATAGTGCACGACAACGGTCCTCAGTTCGTGAGCAACGCATTTATCAAATTGCTGATGTTATCAAATTTATTAAACACCACATCATATATCGGTATGGTGTGCCAAGGCGAATAGTGCACGACAACGGTCCTCAGTTCGTGAGCAACGCATTTATCAAATTCTGCGGTAAATTCGGGATTAAGACAAACTCGGCGAAGCTCTCTGGGCTTATCGTACGACCGTCCGCACGCCTACCGGAACTACCCCGTATGCTTTAACATATGGGTGTGAAGCCGTCCTTCCATTGGAAATACAGATTCCTTCTCTCCGTATCGCTCTCGTAACGGGAATGACAACGGAAGAACATCATCAGAAACGTCTCGAGGAATTAGAGATGTTGGATGAAAAACGCTTGGAAGCTCAACAACAAATCGAGTTTTATCAAGCTATAATTTCTCGGGCTTTCGATAAAAAGGTCCGACGACGAAGCTTTAAAGAAGGAGATCTAGTCCTTGCTGTTCGAAGACCTATGATTCTCACTTCCAAGAAGAAAGGCAAATTTGAACCTAAATGGGAAGGACCGTTCGTGATAGAAACAGTCTACTCAAACGGTGCATATCGCCTGATTACTCAGGATGGCAACAAATTGATGATGCCAATAAATGGAAAGTTCCTGAAAAAGTATTATCCGTAATGCGTTCAGGAGACCGTTCGTGATAGAAACAGTCTACTCAAACGGTGCATATCGCCTGATTACTCAGGATGGCAACAAATTAATGATGCTAATAAATGGAAAGTTCCTGAAAAAGTATTATCCGTAATGCGTTCAGGATAATCTATGTAAAACGGGAAGTTCCTAGAAAATCCTATATGGGATATTTCAGGATAACCCGATATCAGTTGATTATTTTAAATGAAAACTGATTATGCG
>NW_017973356.1:0-21610 GCF_001876935.1 Asparagus officinalis
CTTCTCCGGGAGATCATGCAGAATCATCCCGAAGGAAGAAGCCAGTTTTGGAGCGCCTCAGTCCACTTCTTGAAGGACGATGCAAAGCTCCTGTTCAAGATCGTTTGGGCCCGATGAAGAAGCCCATAACGACTCAACACGCTGGGGATCGCCGTCACCTCTAACGTGACAAAGAAATCAGGGCAGCTACGCGCACCAATTTGCGCATTGAAGTCCAAGAGCCCGCTGAGAACTCACGCCCAAAAAGGCATGTTTCGAGGCATGTAACTTTTGAAAGCCCAAAGAAGGCAGTTCACCCTCAGAAGGAAACATTATCATCTGATGACGATAATGTTATACCTGAGAAGTCGTGCCAACACACGATAGATTACTCCGACGAATTGTACTATCGTGCTGGGGGTACGAATAAAACCAGGAAGAGGAGTCACCGAGAACAGGAAACTCAATGCCCCTGTTCCAAACTCATTCGGGCAGTATTGTCTGAGTGCAACTGCATCAAGGCGGTCCCCGAAAGAGTTTTGGTTTTCGAAAGACTTAGTACCGAAACGCCAAAACCAAGGCCTAGGCGTTTCCGACGAAGAAGAACGGTGGTTGAAGATGGAGAATTTTCGAGGGTCACCACTTTCGAAAGGCTCAGTACCGAAACGCCGAAAACAAGGCCTAGGCGTTTCCGACGAAGAAGAACGGTGGTTGAAGAGGGAGAATTTTCGAGGGTCACCACCAACATGACCAGCAGAGGGACATCGGCACGAGATAGTCTCGAGTCGATTCTGAAAGCATCCCGGCCTAGAACTCGTCTGCAGTCCGGAACCATCAAGCGAGCAACCTATGGTAGGGTTCGGACAAGACTCCCTTCAGAAGATGAAGAATCTGATGCCGGCTCCGCGGTTGCATCAGATAATACGGTATCAGTCGTAGCATCAAGTCTAAGGGAGTTCATTCCTTTAGCACAACGTCACATGCGGAACGGACTTAAGACAATCCGCATGTAAGCCCGATTCAAACGGTAATCGGTAAAAGCATGACAAATCCGTTGAGGGCTGAGGATTTGCCAAAAATCCTAAGTCAACGTCTGATACACGTTGCTGTTTAGTCTTTTCACAGGAGAAAGACGAAGTCTACGTATTCAATATCGTAGCACTAAAAGAGTTAACTCTTTTAGCATAACGTCACATGCGGAACGGACTTAAAACAATCCGCATGCTAGCCCGACTCAAACGGTAGTCGGTAAAGGCGCATCAAACCCGTTGATGGCTGAGGATTTGCCAAAAATCCTATAAATATGCGAGTCATTGACGCATCAACTTTATGAGTTGGTCTCGTGACTCGAGCATCCAACGACCTTGGGATAAGATCCATGCTCCAATTCCTTAAGAGCTTAAACCGTGTGTACTCCAGCAGACGTACGAGTATAAACTGTGTCAAATGCCGAACAGTGCATCATAATGAAGCCTGGACGCCGGACAACGCGTCGCAATGAAGCTCAAACGCCAGACAACGCGTTATAGATGAAGATTCAACGCAGTCAATCGATGATAAGTTCTGTGTTGAAGCAGCAAACTCGAGCCAAAAAGTCAAGAAATCAAGAATCGACTTCAAGTTCAAATTCCAACAACGGTCAGACAATAAATGCAGCACCGGAACCCCTACAGGCATTCTACAAAGCACTGAATAGCCTGAAGGAATTGAAGGAATCCAGAACAGAAGTCATTCCAGAGTCCCGTTACACCGACTGAAGGTTGGGACAATCACATCCAAAGTATTCCAGACTCTTCTATAAAAGAATGAGACTGAAATACTTTGGAGGGGGTATCTGTAGGCGTATAAAATTGCCTATAGGTCCCTTAGCACAGCTCGACGCCGATTTAACAAACGGACCACCGGGCGACGTATCCAAACAAGACCGTTAGCTCGCCAACGCTGAAGCCAAGCTATACGCAACGGAGCAGGTTAACGAGGCGACAAATCGCACCCAAGCATTGGAATGCATCCACTCGCACGCGGAATCAAACCAATGTTTAGGTGAATCACCGAGTCATCTAAACAAGAGCGAACTCGGATGAATCACGATCAAATCAACATCAATTCCGGACTCAAATTCAGAAGTTGGTTTACTGCCATATCAGGAACCCGACTCACTGCCATATCTGGAATCAAGTCAACAAGTCGTTGCCAAGTCAATCAACCACACAAGAGAACCAGAACCGGAAACAAAGGACGAAACGGACAAACACCCGGGGACTCGGCCGAAACCGAACCACCCCAGGGTGGCTCGGCCCAAGCCGAGCCACCCTGAGGTGGCTCGGTGGCCGAGCCACCCCAGGGTGGCTCGGCCAAGGCCGAGCCACCCTGAGGTGGCTCGGCCAAAGCCGAGCCACCCCAGGGTGGCTCGGCCAAGGCCGAGCCACCCTGAGGTGGCTCGGCCAAGGCCGAGCCACCCATGGGTGGCTAGGCTCAGAACTGTGCAAATGCACAGTTCTGAGTGCCTATAAATAGGCCTTGTGCTCATTTGTTTCAGAGGTTGGAAATTTTGGAGAGAGGCGAAGCCCTGCTGGATTGAAGACTCAGATCTAAAAAAGATCACAACTTTGAAGGCTTGGAGACTTGGACTTTCAGATCCGGTGCTCGGCGATCACCAACGCCAAATAAGGCAGGAGTTCGAGAGGATTGGATTTGAGATCTACACGATCACACTCCGGATCTAAGCTTGGTTCTTAGATCCCGAGATTCGAGCGGTTGTTTCCTTGGTGAAACAATCCCTCCCGGCTATTATTCCCTTGGTGGAATATTACCCGTCATATCGTGTAGATCCGACCGGATCGAGATCACGCGGTGGTCCACGGCAAATAACCCCGGCGCAGGCAAAGAACCCACCAAAGCGAGCGACCGCAAAACAGGAGCTCGCGATTAGTTCGACAAATAAGGAAAATTGTAATCTTTACTTTGTTTTCTTTGATTTTTCATTGTAACCGGATCTTATAAAAAGACCGGATCTTTGTAACGCATAAAGTTGTTAACTGAGATAGCAATGATATCAACAATGAAGAAAGCTACGATTTTTCCCGCGAACAATCTGGCGACCACAGTGGGAGCCAACAGCTTTACTGCCGAAGCTGTCGCGTCGCAGCCGCGGATCCCGATCCCGGTCGAGGAGGAGGTCGAGTACGAATTCGACCAACAAAAGTTCGAGGAGTATCTGTCATCCTCGTCCGAATCCACCTCCCCTCGCAAGTCCAAGTCTCCAAAGCTCTCTTCCAAGAGAAAACTTCGTTGGTACGAAGAAGTTGAAGCTGCCAACGAAGATCTCGCCCCGTTTGATGCCGAAGCTGCATCGGGTGAGATCTCTCCTTCCAACCAGGTCAGATCTGCTCTGGCCGAATCTTCCGTTGCCGAGGGCGTAGTGACTCTCTCAAAGAGAGCCCGCCAAAGGCAACGTCAGCGCCTTGCGAAACAAATCGCAAAGGCAATGGAATCTGTGGACGGGATCCGTTACAACACGGATCTGAAGAACAGAAGAGGCGAACGACCTCAACAACCAATGAATGGCAACTCCTCCAAGCCACCAACGAACGAATGGATCCGTGTCAAACGGAACCGTTCAACGCTGGAGGATCGCATTCAGAAGCGCCGCGCACTCTCAGCACAAGCACGAGCTCAAGTTCAAGAAGCCCGTAGAAGGTGGCAGAATGGAGTAGCCAAGAAATCACCACTAACTCACAAAATATGGAGGCCAAAGTCCAAAGTGGTGAGTCAGGCCGAGGATCGACCTTTACAGCCTTCAAAACGAGTTCAACCTCCCGAACCATCCCGAGGAAGGAGGTCAATCTTGGAGCGCCTCGGTCCAATTCCCGACGAGCGCAACGAAGTCCATGAACGCTCGGGCCCGATGAAGAGGCTCCGAACTAATCAACATGCTGGGGGTCGACACAACCCTCAACATGACAAAGAGTTTACGGCACCCAAGCGCACTACCTTGCGCATCGAAGTTCGGGAGCCCGCTGAGAATTCATGTCTACAAAGGCGTGTTTCGAGGCGAGTGACTCTCGGAAGTCCAAATAAGGCAGTTTGCTCTCAGAAGGAAACGTTGTCATCCGAGGATGATAACGTTATACCTGGGAAATCATGCCAACACGCGATAGGTTACTCCGATCAAATGGACGAGTTGTACTATCGTGCTGGGGGTACGAACAAAACAAGAAAAAGAAGCCCTCAAGGGCTCGAAACTCAGTGCCCATGTGCCAAGCTCATTCGGGTAGTACTGTCTCAATGCAACTGCATCAAGGGAGTCCCCGAGAGAATTTCAGTGTTCGAAAGGCTCGGCACCGAAACGCCAAAACCAAGGCATAGGCGCTTCCGGCAAAGAAGAACAGTGGTTAAGGATGGAGAATTTCCGAAGGTCACCGCCAACATGACCAGCAAAGAGACATCGACACAGATTGATCTCAAATCGTTTCTGGAAGCGTCCCGGCGTGTAACCCGTCTGCAGTCCGGAGCCATCGCACGAGGAACTTATGGTAGGGTTCGGATAAGATTGCCTTCGGAAGATGAAGAATCGGATTCCTGCTCTGCTGTCGCATCGGACAATACAGTGTCCAGCGAAGGACAACCCCGCGAGTCATTCATGATAGGCGCGGAAGAAATGGCCAAAATGCTTGAAGACGCTTTGGCTAAGCAGAAAGAAAGTTTTAAATTCGAGATGGAGACGGCCATGCAGCAGATGAGAGAGATGCATGAACAGCAAATCCAAGCATTCAGGAACCAACAAGGTGAACCAAGCCACCGTAACCAGGTTGCTCAGGAAAAGGAGCACGCGGATGGGGATGAAGCTCACAATGCCAATAACCCTCCCATCAATGCAGGGGGTGGTAGTGAGGATGCCAACGGGGATACAAGTGAAGACTTGAAGATCAAAAGCCTCGAGAGTAAAATCAATACGTTGCTGTCTGCTCAAGAGGTAAAGAAAACGGGCATTCCTTGTCCATACCCGAGGGAATGGGAATCAATCCCCTATCCGGCGAAGTTTAGTCTAATCAACTTCACGCCGTTCGATGGAAGGGGTTCCCCCACCCAGCATTTGATTTATTTCAAATCGCACCTGGGTGCTATCTCTGGGAACGAGCCTCTGATGGTGCGGTCATTCGTCGGCACTCTTCGCGGAGCTGCCTTCGATTGGTATCGTCGCCTCAAGCCAGGAAGCGTGAACAGCTGGGATGACATGGAGACGAAGTTCCTTGCAAATTTCTTCGACGACGACACCGAGATCTCTATCGGATCGTTGCTCGACGAGAAACAAAAAGACGGGGAGTTAGTCGACACCTTCGTCAAAAGGTTCCGGAACAAGGCGATGAATTGCCGGGACCCGATCACCGAGGAATTCATTCTCCAGACTTGCCACAACAACCTCGCATTGGACGTATTGGAGGCAATGGGGACAGCACCGTCTGACACTTGGAAGGATCTGAAGGTGCGCGGTGAACAAGCCGAACGCTTCCTTAAAAGGAAGAAGGCCGAAAGGAACCAACCGACGGTTAATCTGCTGGACTCAAACTTCGCTTCCCGTGGTAAGGGCAAAGCACCTGCAGCTGCTGGTGGTGCTAATCAAGCGTCACAACAGCAATCCCGAAGGCAGCAGAAGACTTCGGGTCCGAGACTCCAGAGAGAGTATTCCTTCAAGGACGAAGACGTTCCAACCATCTTCGAATCGCTCCTCGAAGGCAACAAGATCAAGCTACCACCTATCACGAATCAGGAGGAAGCTGATAACACTACGGACCCAAAGTACTGTGCATACCACAGAAGGGTTGTTCATCCCACCAAGGATTGCTTTGCTCTCAGGAATAGCATTCAGACCTTGGTCGAAGCCGGCGTTATAACGCTAAGGTAAGCCAAATAAAAACGGCAAAACTCCGACCGGTATAAGAGTATAAACTGCTTCCTGACACTCCAAAGAGTATACGAGTATAAACTGTTTCTCAATCCTCCGACCGGTATAAGAGGTTAAACTACTCCCTGATACTCCAATAGGTATATGAGTCTAAACTGTTTCCCCACTTTTGACGGGAAGTTCCTGGAGAATATTAAGCTAATATTCTTAAGGATAACCCGGTTAGTTAACTGATAATAATGTCCGAACCAGTTCCGCAGAGGAAACTGGGGGTGGACGATTTATGTAACGGGAAGTTCCCAAAACCACAGCAATGTAATGAATAAGGACTCCCATTCAAGTTCTCACTGTGTCTGTGCACTCAACACTCTCTCTGTTAGAGTCTGGACGTAAAGTTCCTGATTGGTCAAACCTTCTTACAGTTAGGACCACAGTCAAAATCCCCTCTCGATTCTCCCAATGAACGAGAGGTCCACAAATCAAGCGATCAAACCTTCCTACAGTTAGGATCGTCTTAAACCTTCCATTCGGTCAAACCTTTCTACAGTTAGGACCAAAACCAAAAACCCCTCTCGATTCCTCCAATGAACGAGAGGTCCACTTTCAAATCGAGTGATCAAACCTTCCTACAGTTAGGGTCACCTCAAACCTCCCACTTGGTCAAACCTTCCTACAGTTAGGACCAAAACCACGATTCATTCTCGATAAACGAGAAATTCATCTTTAGTTCGATAATCAAACCTTCCGACAGTTAGGGTTATCCGAATCTTTTTGATTCTCGGAGTGGAGATCCCACTCTTAGTTTCACCTTTCCGGATTCTGGGGGTGGAGATCCCACCTCGAGTCTCCTTTCCTTCTTTGTTCGGGGAATAGAATATAAAATTCTTCCTTCCCCATACCAATCCTTTTCGAAGAATTCAGGATTCATCCTAGGAAGTTTATCCCGAATCCTAAGCAGGGATAAGTCTGCGCCTAACACGCGCTGCCGGTTTAGTCTTTTTTCTGCACAAAAAGACACCAGAGTTCGATTCTGGGGTATTCTATCCTGAAACCTAAGCAAGGATAAGTCTGCGCCTGACACGCGCTGCCGGTCAGTTCTTAACCGTTTAAAAAGAACACCCGTTCACATATTCAACATTGTGACAGGTTGTTATTAATAACACCAAAATCCATGCCTTACACGCATGGGGAATTTCATCCTGAATCCTAAGAAAGGATATGCCGACGCCTAACACGCGTCGCCGGTTTAGTCTTTCCCCGTAGAAAAAGACACCAGAGTTCGATTCTGGGGTATTTTATCCCGAAGCCTAAGGAGGGATAAGTCAACGTTTAATACACGTTGCTGGGTAGCCTATTCCCATGACAACGGCGAAGTCTATGTATTCAAAGTCATAGCAACAAGTCTTAGAGGATTCAGTCTCTAAGCACAACGTTACATGCGGAACGGATTTAGACAATTCGCATGCTAGCCCGACTCAAACGGTAGTCGGTAAAGGTTAATCAAATCCGTTAAAGGCTTGGGGTTAGCCAAAAATCCTAAAGTCAGCGCCTAACACGCGTCGCCGGGTAGTCTATTCCCGTGAGAAAGACGAAGTCTACGTATTCGAAGTCGTAGCATCAAGTCTAAGGGAGTTCATTCCTTTAGCACAACGTCACATGCGGAACGGACTTAAGACAATCCGCATGTAAGCCCGATTCAAACGGTAATCGGTAAAAGCATGACAAATCCGTTGAGGGCTGAGGATTTGCCAAAAATCCTAAGTCAACGTCTGATACACGTTGCTGTTTAGTCTTTTCACAGGAGAAAGACGAAGTCTACGTATTCAATATCGTAGCACTAAAAGAGTTAACTCTTTTAGCATAACGTCACATGCGGAACGGACTTAAAACAATCCGCATGCTAGCCCGACTCAAACGGTAGTCGGTAAAGGCGCATCAAACCCGTTGATGGCTGAGGATTTGCCAAAAATCCTATAAATATGCGAGTCATTGACGCATCAACTTTATGAGTTGGTCTCGTGACTCGAGCATCCAACGACCTTGGGATAAGATCCATGCTCCAATTCCTTAAGAGCTTAAACCGTGTGTACTCCAGCAGACGTACGAGTATAAACTGTGTCAAATGCCGAACAGTGCATCATAATGAAGCCTGGACGCCGGACAACGCGTCGCAATGAAGCTCAAACGCCAGACAACGCGTTATAGATGAAGATTCAACGCAGTCAATCGATGATAAGTTCTGTGTTGAAGCAGCAAACTCGAGCCAAAAAGTCAAGAAATCAAGAATCGACTTCAAGTTCAAATTCCAACAACGGTCAGACAATAAATGCAGCACCGGAACCCCTACAGGCATTCTACAAAGCACTGAATAGCCTGAAGGAATTGAAGGAATCCAGAACAGAAGTCATTCCAGAGTCCCGTTACACCGACTGAAGGTTGGGACAATCACATCCAAAGTATTCCAGACTCTTCTATAAAAGAATGAGACTGAAATACTTTGGAGGGGGTATCTGTAGGCGTATAAAATTGCCTATAGGTCCCTTAGCACAGCTCGACGCCGATTTAACAAACGGACCACCGGGCGACGTATCCAAACAAGACCGTTAGCTCGCCAACGCTGAAGCCAAGCTATACGCAACGGAGCAGGTTAACGAGGCGACAAATCGCACCCAAGCATTGGAATGCATCCACTCGCACGCGGAATCAAACCAATGTTTAGGTGAATCACCGAGTCATCTAAACAAGAGCGAACTCGGATGAATCACGATCAAATCAACATCAATTCCGGACTCAAATTCAGAAGTTGGTTTACTGCCATATCAGGAACCCGACTCACTGCCATATCTGGAATCAAGTCAACAAGTCGTTGCCAAGTCAATCAACCACACAAGAGAACCAGAACCGGAAACAAAGGACGAAACGGACAAACACCCGGGGACTCGGCCGAAACCGAACCACCCCAGGGTGGCTCGGCCCAAGCCGAGCCACCCTGAGGTGGCTCGGTGGCCGAGCCACCCCAGGGTGGCTCGGCCAAGGCCGAGCCACCCTGAGGTGGCTCGGCCAAAGCCGAGCCACCCCAGGGTGGCTCGGCCAAGGCCGAGCCACCCTGAGGTGGCTCGGCCAAGGCCGAGCCACCCATGGGTGGCTAGGCTCAGAACTGTGCAAATGCACAGTTCTGAGTGCCTATAAATAGGCCTTGTGCTCATTTGTTTCAGAGGTTGGAAATTTTGGAGAGAGGCGAAGCCCTGCTGGATTGAAGACTCAGATCTAAAAAAGATCACAACTTTGAAGGCTTGGAGACTTGGACTTTCAGATCCGGTGCTCGGCGATCACCAACGCCAAATAAGGCAGGAGTTCGAGAGGATTGGATTTGAGATCTACACGATCACACTCCGGATCTAAGCTTGGTTCTTAGATCCCGAGATTCGAGCGGTTGTTTCCTTGGTGAAACAATCCCTCCCGGCTATTATTCCCTTGGTGGAATATTACCCGTCATATCGTGTAGATCCGACCGGATCGAGATCACGCGGTGGTCCACGGCAAATAACCCCGGCGCAGGCAAAGAACCCACCAAAGCGAGCGACCGCAAAACAGGAGCTCGCGATTAGTTCGACAAATAAGGAAAATTGTAATCTTTACTTTGTTTTCTTTGATTTTTCATTGTAACCGGATCTTATAAAAAGACCGGATCTTTGTAACGCATAAAGTTGTTAACTGAGATAGCAATGATATCAACAATGAAGAAAGCTACGATTTTTCCCGCGAACAATCTGGCGACCACAGTGGGAGCCAACAGCTTTACTGCCGAAGCTGTCGCGTCGCAGCCGCGGATCCCGATCCCGGTCGAGGAGGAGGTCGAGTACGAATTCGACCAACAAAAGTTCGAGGAGTATCTGTCATCCTCGTCCGAATCCACCTCCCCTCGCAAGTCCAAGTCTCCAAAGCTCTCTTCCAAGAGAAAACTTCGTTGGTACGAAGAAGTTGAAGCTGCCAACGAAGATCTCGCCCCGTTTGATGCCGAAGCTGCATCGGGTGAGATCTCTCCTTCCAACCAGGTCAGATCTGCTCTGGCCGAATCTTCCGTTGCCGAGGGCGTAGTGACTCTCTCAAAGAGAGCCCGCCAAAGGCAACGTCAGCGCCTTGCGAAACAAATCGCAAAGGCAATGGAATCTGTGGACGGGATCCGTTACAACACGGATCTGAAGAACAGAAGAGGCGAACGACCTCAACAACCAATGAATGGCAACTCCTCCAAGCCACCAACGAACGAATGGATCCGTGTCAAACGGAACCGTTCAACGCTGGAGGATCGCATTCAGAAGCGCCGCGCACTCTCAGCACAAGCACGAGCTCAAGTTCAAGAAGCCCGTAGAAGGTGGCAGAATGGAGTAGCCAAGAAATCACCACTAACTCACAAAATATGGAGGCCAAAGTCCAAAGTGGTGAGTCAGGCCGAGGATCGACCTTTACAGCCTTCAAAACGAGTTCAACCTCCCGAACCATCCCGAGGAAGGAGGTCAATCTTGGAGCGCCTCGGTCCAATTCCCGACGAGCGCAACGAAGTCCATGAACGCTCGGGCCCGATGAAGAGGCTCCGAACTAATCAACATGCTGGGGGTCGACACAACCCTCAACATGACAAAGAGTTTACGGCACCCAAGCGCACTACCTTGCGCATCGAAGTTCGGGAGCCCGCTGAGAATTCATGTCTACAAAGGCGTGTTTCGAGGCGAGTGACTCTCGGAAGTCCAAATAAGGCAGTTTGCTCTCAGAAGGAAACGTTGTCATCCGAGGATGATAACGTTATACCTGGGAAATCATGCCAACACGCGATAGGTTACTCCGATCAAATGGACGAGTTGTACTATCGTGCTGGGGGTACGAACAAAACAAGAAAAAGAAGCCCTCAAGGGCTCGAAACTCAGTGCCCATGTGCCAAGCTCATTCGGGTAGTACTGTCTCAATGCAACTGCATCAAGGGAGTCCCCGAGAGAATTTCAGTGTTCGAAAGGCTCGGCACCGAAACGCCAAAACCAAGGCATAGGCGCTTCCGGCAAAGAAGAACAGTGGTTAAGGATGGAGAATTTCCGAAGGTCACCGCCAACATGACCAGCAAAGAGACATCGACACAGATTGATCTCAAATCGTTTCTGGAAGCGTCCCGGCGTGTAACCCGTCTGCAGTCCGGAGCCATCGCACGAGGAACTTATGGTAGGGTTCGGATAAGATTGCCTTCGGAAGATGAAGAATCGGATTCCTGCTCTGCTGTCGCATCGGACAATACAGTGTCCAGCGAAGGACAACCCCGCGAGTCATTCATGATAGGCGCGGAAGAAATGGCCAAAATGCTTGAAGACGCTTTGGCTAAGCAGAAAGAAAGTTTTAAATTCGAGATGGAGACGGCCATGCAGCAGATGAGAGAGATGCATGAACAGCAAATCCAAGCATTCAGGAACCAACAAGGTGAACCAAGCCACCGTAACCAGGTTGCTCAGGAAAAGGAGCACGCGGATGGGGATGAAGCTCACAATGCCAATAACCCTCCCATCAATGCAGGGGGTGGTAGTGAGGATGCCAACGGGGATACAAGTGAAGACTTGAAGATCAAAAGCCTCGAGAGTAAAATCAATACGTTGCTGTCTGCTCAAGAGGTAAAGAAAACGGGCATTCCTTGTCCATACCCGAGGGAATGGGAATCAATCCCCTATCCGGCGAAGTTTAGTCTAATCAACTTCACGCCGTTCGATGGAAGGGGTTCCCCCACCCAGCATTTGATTTATTTCAAATCGCACCTGGGTGCTATCTCTGGGAACGAGCCTCTGATGGTGCGGTCATTCGTCGGCACTCTTCGCGGAGCTGCCTTCGATTGGTATCGTCGCCTCAAGCCAGGAAGCGTGAACAGCTGGGATGACATGGAGACGAAGTTCCTTGCAAATTTCTTCGACGACGACACCGAGATCTCTATCGGATCGTTGCTCGACGAGAAACAAAAAGACGGGGAGTTAGTCGACACCTTCGTCAAAAGGTTCCGGAACAAGGCGATGAATTGCCGGGACCCGATCACCGAGGAATTCATTCTCCAGACTTGCCACAACAACCTCGCATTGGACGTATTGGAGGCAATGGGGACAGCACCGTCTGACACTTGGAAGGATCTGAAGGTGCGCGGTGAACAAGCCGAACGCTTCCTTAAAAGGAAGAAGGCCGAAAGGAACCAACCGACGGTTAATCTGCTGGACTCAAACTTCGCTTCCCGTGGTAAGGGCAAAGCACCTGCAGCTGCTGGTGGTGCTAATCAAGCGTCACAACAGCAATCCCGAAGGCAGCAGAAGACTTCGGGTCCGAGACTCCAGAGAGAGTATTCCTTCAAGGACGAAGACGTTCCAACCATCTTCGAATCGCTCCTCGAAGGCAACAAGATCAAGCTACCACCTATCACGAATCAGGAGGAAGCTGATAACACTACGGACCCAAAGTACTGTGCATACCACAGAAGGGTTGTTCATCCCACCAAGGATTGCTTTGCTCTCAGGAATAGCATTCAGACCTTGGTCGAAGCCGGCGTTATAACGCTAAGGTAAGCCAAATAAAAACGGCAAAACTCCGACCGGTATAAGAGTATAAACTGCTTCCTGACACTCCAAAGAGTATACGAGTATAAACTGTTTCTCAATCCTCCGACCGGTATAAGAGGTTAAACTACTCCCTGATACTCCAATAGGTATATGAGTCTAAACTGTTTCCCCACTTTTGACGGGAAGTTCCTGGAGAATATTAAGCTAATATTCTTAAGGATAACCCGGTTAGTTAACTGATAATAATGTCCGAACCAGTTCCGCAGAGGAAACTGGGGGTGGACGATTTATGTAACGGGAAGTTCCCAAAACCACAGCAATGTAATGAATAAGGACTCCCATTCAAGTTCTCACTGTGTCTGTGCACTCAACACTCTCTCTGTTAGAGTCTGGACGTAAAGTTCCTGATTGGTCAAACCTTCTTACAGTTAGGACCACAGTCAAAATCCCCTCTCGATTCTCCCAATGAACGAGAGGTCCACAAATCAAGCGATCAAACCTTCCTACAGTTAGGATCGTCTTAAACCTTCCATTCGGTCAAACCTTTCTACAGTTAGGACCAAAACCAAAAACCCCTCTCGATTCCTCCAATGAACGAGAGGTCCACTTTCAAATCGAGTGATCAAACCTTCCTACAGTTAGGGTCACCTCAAACCTCCCACTTGGTCAAACCTTCCTACAGTTAGGACCAAAACCACGATTCATTCTCGATAAACGAGAAATTCATCTTTAGTTCGATAATCAAACCTTCCGACAGTTAGGGTTATCCGAATCTTTTTGATTCTCGGAGTGGAGATCCCACTCTTAGTTTCACCTTTCCGGATTCTGGGGGTGGAGATCCCACCTCGAGTCTCCTTTCCTTCTTTGTTCGGGGAATAGAATATAAAATTCTTCCTTCCCCATACCAATCCTTTTCGAAGAATTCAGGATTCATCCTAGGAAGTTTATCCCGAATCCTAAGCAGGGATAAGTCTGCGCCTAACACGCGCTGCCGGTTTAGTCTTTTTTCTGCACAAAAAGACACCAGAGTTCGATTCTGGGGTATTCTATCCTGAAACCTAAGCAAGGATAAGTCTGCGCCTGACACGCGCTGCCGGTCAGTTCTTAACCGTTTAAAAAGAACACCCGTTCACATATTCAACATTGTGACAGGTTGTTATTAATAACACCAAAATCCATGCCTTACACGCATGGGGAATTTCATCCTGAATCCTAAGAAAGGATATGCCGACGCCTAACACGCGTCGCCGGTTTAGTCTTTCCCCGTAGAAAAAGACACCAGAGTTCGATTCTGGGGTATTTTATCCCGAAGCCTAAGGAGGGATAAGTCAACGTTTAATACACGTTGCTGGGTAGCCTATTCCCATGACAACGGCGAAGTCTATGTATTCAAAGTCATAGCAACAAGTCTTAGAGGATTCAGTCTCTAAGCACAACGTTACATGCGGAACGGATTTAGACAATTCGCATGCTAGCCCGACTCAAACGGTAGTCGGTAAAGGTTAATCAAATCCGTTAAAGGCTTGGGGTTAGCCAAAAATCCTAAAGTCAGCGCCTAACACGCGTCGCCGGGTAGTCTATTCCCGTGAGAAAGACGAAGTCTACGTATTCGAAGTCGTAGCATCAAGTCTAAGGGAGTTCATTCCTTTAGCACAACGTCACATGCGGAACGGACTTAAGACAATCCGCATGTAAGCCCGATTCAAACGGTAATCGGTAAAAGCATGACAAATCCGTTGAGGGCTGAGGATTTGCCAAAAATCCTAAGTCAACGTCTGATACACGTTGCTGTTTAGTCTTTTCACAGGAGAAAGACGAAGTCTACGTATTCAATATCGTAGCACTAAAAGAGTTAACTCTTTTAGCATAACGTCACATGCGGAACGGACTTAAAACAATCCGCATGCTAGCCCGACTCAAACGGTAGTCGGTAAAGGCGCATCAAACCCGTTGATGGCTGAGGATTTGCCAAAAATCCTATAAATATGCGAGTCATTGACGCATCAACTTTATGAGTTGGTCTCGTGACTCGAGCATCCAACGACCTTGGGATAAGATCCATGCTCCAATTCCTTAAGAGCTTAAACCGTGTGTACTCCAGCAGACGTACGAGTATAAACTGTGTCAAATGCCGAACAGTGCATCATAATGAAGCCTGGACGCCGGACAACGCGTCGCAATGAAGCTCAAACGCCAGACAACGCGTTATAGATGAAGATTCAACGCAGTCAATCGATGATAAGTTCTGTGTTGAAGCAGCAAACTCGAGCCAAAAAGTCAAGAAATCAAGAATCGACTTCAAGTTCAAATTCCAACAACGGTCAGACAATAAATGCAGCACCGGAACCCCTACAGGCATTCTACAAAGCACTGAATAGCCTGAAGGAATTGAAGGAATCCAGAACAGAAGTCATTCCAGAGTCCCGTTACACCGACTGAAGGTTGGGACAATCACATCCAAAGTATTCCAGACTCTTCTATAAAAGAATGAGACTGAAATACTTTGGAGGGGGTATCTGTAGGCGTATAAAATTGCCTATAGGTCCCTTAGCACAGCTCGACGCCGATTTAACAAACGGACCACCGGGCGACGTATCCAAACAAGACCGTTAGCTCGCCAACGCTGAAGCCAAGCTATACGCAACGGAGCAGGTTAACGAGGCGACAAATCGCACCCAAGCATTGGAATGCATCCACTCGCACGCGGAATCAAACCAATGTTTAGGTGAATCACCGAGTCATCTAAACAAGAGCGAACTCGGATGAATCACGATCAAATCAACATCAATTCCGGACTCAAATTCAGAAGTTGGTTTACTGCCATATCAGGAACCCGACTCACTGCCATATCTGGAATCAAGTCAACAAGTCGTTGCCAAGTCAATCAACCACACAAGAGAACCAGAACCGGAAACAAAGGACGAAACGGACAAACACCCGGGGACTCGGCCGAAACCGAACCACCCCAGGGTGGCTCGGCCCAAGCCGAGCCACCCTGAGGTGGCTCGGTGGCCGAGCCACCCCAGGGTGGCTCGGCCAAGGCCGAGCCACCCTGAGGTGGCTCGGCCAAAGCCGAGCCACCCCAGGGTGGCTCGGCCAAGGCCGAGCCACCCTGAGGTGGCTCGGCCAAGGCCGAGCCACCCATGGGTGGCTAGGCTCAGAACTGTGCAAATGCACAGTTCTGAGTGCCTATAAATAGGCCTTGTGCTCATTTGTTTCAGAGGTTGGAAATTTTGGAGAGAGGCGAAGCCCTGCTGGATTGAAGACTCAGATCTAAAAAAGATCACAACTTTGAAGGCTTGGAGACTTGGACTTTCAGATCCGGTGCTCGGCGATCACCAACGCCAAATAAGGCAGGAGTTCGAGAGGATTGGATTTGAGATCTACACGATCACACTCCGGATCTAAGCTTGGTTCTTAGATCCCGAGATTCGAGCGGTTGTTTCCTTGGTGAAACAATCCCTCCCGGCTATTATTCCCTTGGTGGAATATTACCCGTCATATCGTGTAGATCCGACCGGATCGAGATCACGCGGTGGTCCACGGCAAATAACCCCGGCGCAGGCAAAGAACCCACCAAAGCGAGCGACCGCAAAACAGGAGCTCGCGATTAGTTCGACAAATAAGGAAAATTGTAATCTTTACTTTGTTTTCTTTGATTTTTCATTGTAACCGGATCTTATAAAAAGACCGGATCTTTGTAACGCATAAAGTTGTTAACTGAGATAGCAATGATATCAACAATGAAGAAAGCTACGATTTTTCCCGCGAACAATCTGGCGACCACAGTGGGAGCCAACAGCTTTACTGCCGAAGCTGTCGCGTCGCAGCCGCGGATCCCGATCCCGGTCGAGGAGGAGGTCGAGTACGAATTCGACCAACAAAAGTTCGAGGAGTATCTGTCATCCTCGTCCGAATCCACCTCCCCTCGCAAGTCCAAGTCTCCAAAGCTCTCTTCCAAGAGAAAACTTCGTTGGTACGAAGAAGTTGAAGCTGCCAACGAAGATCTCGCCCCGTTTGATGCCGAAGCTGCATCGGGTGAGATCTCTCCTTCCAACCAGGTCAGATCTGCTCTGGCCGAATCTTCCGTTGCCGAGGGCGTAGTGACTCTCTCAAAGAGAGCCCGCCAAAGGCAACGTCAGCGCCTTGCGAAACAAATCGCAAAGGCAATGGAATCTGTGGACGGGATCCGTTACAACACGGATCTGAAGAACAGAAGAGGCGAACGACCTCAACAACCAATGAATGGCAACTCCTCCAAGCCACCAACGAACGAATGGATCCGTGTCAAACGGAACCGTTCAACGCTGGAGGATCGCATTCAGAAGCGCCGCGCACTCTCAGCACAAGCACGAGCTCAAGTTCAAGAAGCCCGTAGAAGGTGGCAGAATGGAGTAGCCAAGAAATCACCACTAACTCACAAAATATGGAGGCCAAAGTCCAAAGTGGTGAGTCAGGCCGAGGATCGACCTTTACAGCCTTCAAAACGAGTTCAACCTCCCGAACCATCCCGAGGAAGGAGGTCAATCTTGGAGCGCCTCGGTCCAATTCCCGACGAGCGCAACGAAGTCCATGAACGCTCGGGCCCGATGAAGAGGCTCCGAACTAATCAACATGCTGGGGGTCGACACAACCCTCAACATGACAAAGAGTTTACGGCACCCAAGCGCACTACCTTGCGCATCGAAGTTCGGGAGCCCGCTGAGAATTCATGTCTACAAAGGCGTGTTTCGAGGCGAGTGACTCTCGGAAGTCCAAATAAGGCAGTTTGCTCTCAGAAGGAAACGTTGTCATCCGAGGATGATAACGTTATACCTGGGAAATCATGCCAACACGCGATAGGTTACTCCGATCAAATGGACGAGTTGTACTATCGTGCTGGGGGTACGAACAAAACAAGAAAAAGAAGCCCTCAAGGGCTCGAAACTCAGTGCCCATGTGCCAAGCTCATTCGGGTAGTACTGTCTCAATGCAACTGCATCAAGGGAGTCCCCGAGAGAATTTCAGTGTTCGAAAGGCTCGGCACCGAAACGCCAAAACCAAGGCATAGGCGCTTCCGGCAAAGAAGAACAGTGGTTAAGGATGGAGAATTTCCGAAGGTCACCGCCAACATGACCAGCAAAGAGACATCGACACAGATTGATCTCAAATCGTTTCTGGAAGCGTCCCGGCGTGTAACCCGTCTGCAGTCCGGAGCCATCGCACGAGGAACTTATGGTAGGGTTCGGATAAGATTGCCTTCGGAAGATGAAGAATCGGATTCCTGCTCTGCTGTCGCATCGGACAATACAGTGTCCAGCGAAGGACAACCCCGCGAGTCATTCATGATAGGCGCGGAAGAAATGGCCAAAATGCTTGAAGACGCTTTGGCTAAGCAGAAAGAAAGTTTTAAATTCGAGATGGAGACGGCCATGCAGCAGATGAGAGAGATGCATGAACAGCAAATCCAAGCATTCAGGAACCAACAAGGTGAACCAAGCCACCGTAACCAGGTTGCTCAGGAAAAGGAGCACGCGGATGGGGATGAAGCTCACAATGCCAATAACCCTCCCATCAATGCAGGGGGTGGTAGTGAGGATGCCAACGGGGATACAAGTGAAGACTTGAAGATCAAAAGCCTCGAGAGTAAAATCAATACGTTGCTGTCTGCTCAAGAGGTAAAGAAAACGGGCATTCCTTGTCCATACCCGAGGGAATGGGAATCAATCCCCTATCCGGCGAAGTTTAGTCTAATCAACTTCACGCCGTTCGATGGAAGGGGTTCCCCCACCCAGCATTTGATTTATTTCAAATCGCACCTGGGTGCTATCTCTGGGAACGAGCCTCTGATGGTGCGGTCATTCGTCGGCACTCTTCGCGGAGCTGCCTTCGATTGGTATCGTCGCCTCAAGCCAGGAAGCGTGAACAGCTGGGATGACATGGAGACGAAGTTCCTTGCAAATTTCTTCGACGACGACACCGAGATCTCTATCGGATCGTTGCTCGACGAGAAACAAAAAGACGGGGAGTTAGTCGACACCTTCGTCAAAAGGTTCCGGAACAAGGCGATGAATTGCCGGGACCCGATCACCGAGGAATTCATTCTCCAGACTTGCCACAACAACCTCGCATTGGACGTATTGGAGGCAATGGGGACAGCACCGTCTGACACTTGGAAGGATCTGAAGGTGCGCGGTGAACAAGCCGAACGCTTCCTTAAAAGGAAGAAGGCCGAAAGGAACCAACCGACGGTTAATCTGCTGGACTCAAACTTCGCTTCCCGTGGTAAGGGCAAAGCACCTGCAGCTGCTGGTGGTGCTAATCAAGCGTCACAACAGCAATCCCGAAGGCAGCAGAAGACTTCGGGTCCGAGACTCCAGAGAGAGTATTCCTTCAAGGACGAAGACGTTCCAACCATCTTCGAATCGCTCCTCGAAGGCAACAAGATCAAGCTACCACCTATCACGAATCAGGAGGAAGCTGATAACACTACGGACCCAAAGTACTGTGCATACCACAGAAGGGTTGTTCATCCCACCAAGGATTGCTTTGCTCTCAGGAATAGCATTCAGACCTTGGTCGAAGCCGGCGTTATAACGCTAAGGTAAGCCAAATAAAAACGGCAAAACTCCGACCGGTATAAGAGTATAAACTGCTTCCTGACACTCCAAAGAGTATACGAGTATAAACTGTTTCTCAATCCTCCGACCGGTATAAGAGGTTAAACTACTCCCTGATACTCCAATAGGTATATGAGTCTAAACTGTTTCCCCACTTTTGACGGGAAGTTCCTGGAGAATATTAAGCTAATATTCTTAAGGATAACCCGGTTAGTTAACTGATAATAATGTCCGAACCAGTTCCGCAGAGGAAACTGGGGGTGGACGATTTATGTAACGGGAAGTTCCCAAAACCACAGCAATGTAATGAATAAGGACTCCCATTCAAGTTCTCACTGTGTCTGTGCACTCAACACTCTCTCTGTTAGAGTCTGGACGTAAAGTTCCTGATTGGTCAAACCTTCTTACAGTTAGGACCACAGTCAAAATCCCCTCTCGATTCTCCCAATGAACGAGAGGTCCACAAATCAAGCGATCAAACCTTCCTACAGTTAGGATCGTCTTAAACCTTCCATTCGGTCAAACCTTTCTACAGTTAGGACCAAAACCAAAAACCCCTCTCGATTCCTCCAATGAACGAGAGGTCCACTTTCAAATCGAGTGATCAAACCTTCCTACAGTTAGGGTCACCTCAAACCTCCCACTTGGTCAAACCTTCCTACAGTTAGGACCAAAACCACGATTCATTCTCGATAAACGAGAAATTCATCTTTAGTTCGATAATCAAACCTTCCGACAGTTAGGGTTATCCGAATCTTTTTGATTCTCGGAGTGGAGATCCCACTCTTAGTTTCACCTTTCCGGATTCTGGGGGTGGAGATCCCACCTCGAGTCTCCTTTCCTTCTTTGTTCGGGGAATAGAATATAAAATTCTTCCTTCCCCATACCAATCCTTTTCGAAGAATTCAGGATTCATCCTAGGAAGTTTATCCCGAATCCTAAGCAGGGATAAGTCTGCGCCTAACACGCGCTGCCGGTTTAGTCTTTTTCCGTAGAAAAAGACACCAGAGTTCGATTCTGGGGTATTCTATCCTGAAACCTAAGCAAGGATAAGTCTGCGCCTGACACGCGCTGCCGGTCAGTTCTTAACCGTTTAAAAAGAACACCCGTTCACATATTCAACATTGTGACAGGTTGTTATTAATAACACCAAAATCCATGCCTTACACGCATGGGGAATTTCATCCTGAATCCTAAGAAAGGATATGCCGACGCCTAACACGCGTCCCGGTTTAGCCTTTCTCCGTAGAAAAAGACACCAGAGTTCGATTCTGGGGTATTTTATCCCGAAGCCTAAGTAGGGATAAGTCAGCGTCTAATACACGATGCTGGGTAGCCTATTCCCATAACAATGGCGAAGTCTACATATTCGAAGTTGTAGCATCAAAGTCTAAGGGAGTTAATTCCTTTGCACAACGTCACATGCGGAACGGACTTGAACAATCCGCATGCTAGCCCGACTCAAACGGTAGTCGGTAAAGGTTAATCAAATCCGTTAAAGGCTTGGGGTTAGCCAAAAATCCTAAAGTCTCGGTAAAGGCTTATCAAACCCGTTGAAGGCTGGGGGTTAGCCAAAAATCCTAAAGTCAACGCCTAACACGCGTCGCCAGGTAGTCTATTCCCGTGAGAAAGACGAAGTCTACGTGTTCAATATCGTAGTACTAAGAGCGTTAACTCTCTTAGCACAACATCACATGTGGAACGGGTTTAAACAATCCGCATGCTAGCCCGACTCAAACGGTAGTCGGTAAAGGCTAATCAAATCCGTTGATGGCTGAGGGTTTGCCAAAAATCCTAAAAGTATTATGGTCAATCATTTCAAACGGAATGAGGAATCATAATAAAGATAAAGATAAAAAACCAGTACCACTAAAAGGATGAAAAGTCAAAACATTCAGCAAATGAAATCATACATCAAGAACATGGCCAAAAATCTGCTGATTAAGCTTAGACAGCTTCTCATCATAAGCTTGCCTCAGCTCAGCTCTGATGGACTCCTCGGTGGTGGCTAAAGTCTTCGCAGCAACCTCCTCTATCTCAACCAACTTCTGTTTCAAGGACTTCAGCTCATCAGATAAAGCAGTGTGCGCCTGCTGATCCTGTATCTTCGTCATCTGAAGAATACTCAAAGTCTCCTCTTTCTCACGGAGTTCTCTTCGGAGCTGGTCTATCTGGGTCTCACAAGAAGCAATGGAAGAATCAAGCTCGTCGAGTGAGGATGACCTAATAGCAAGGTTAGCCTCAACTCGATCTACCCGGTCCCGCTGCACCTGAATCTCGAGCTCAGCAAGAATCCTAGTATCGCGCCATGTTTGTAAGCGAGTATCCAACTCGGCAGCAATGAATGAAGAGGCGCCTACATCCCGGAGCTCGCGAAACATCTGAAGCTCACGCTCTAGGCAGTCGAGGTCATCAACTATAGCCTTCGCAAGATCCGGGTATCTTGCATCCCTTATTGAATTTATTTTAAGATCAAGGAATGACTTAAACTGGTGAAGGAAAAGTCCGCCGTGGAAGAGTTTGCCAATCATAGCATTCACGAAGGAGAAGAA
>NW_017973357.1:0-6369 GCF_001876935.1 Asparagus officinalis
CCAACGTTCTCGGCGAGACCGAGGTGGGTCATGACATCGAGGCAGGTTTGACCGAGCATGCTGAGAGTCTAGGTATTCTAAAAACCAGTAGTGCCTTTTTCGGATGGCGGGCAATGACCGATGGAGAATTCGTATCCCCGCTAACTGTTTCTCTGCTTCTTACTCTGTTAGAAAAGCTACAAGAGGTGGATCGAAGCGAACAGGTGCCGGAATCCAACATTGCCATTGAAGGTAAAGTTTTGTTATATAGTCTGGCATGTTGGAACGACTATATTTTGACCCTCGCACCTTTTTACAGATACGGTAATAGAGGGTCAAGGTGAAGAGGAGGATTCCCAAAACGCATCTTTTGAAGAAGAGGATCTGGCTTCGCGTGAACCGGTGTCGGCTTCCGACGATATGTTGCTGGATGATATGTTGCGTGAACAAGCCCAATACGAGGCCGTTGACCCGATAATCACCGCTGACTCACCCGCACGTAAGATTCTTCTTCGCATGCTTTATTTATTCGTGGTTCCTTAGCCACTCATCGGCAGATTCAAATCGTAGGACCAGTCATAACGACTGATGCAACTACTCCTAACGGGAAATCTGATGAATCTGAGGGTCTTGATTTCTTGCTTTTGGCAGGAATTGTTATTGACGCTCGGTCATCAGACTTTCCGCAACAACCTCCGGTTTCTTTGGGAACACCGACTACCACGCCTGCTGCAACTGAGAGTTTGCCTGTGAGACCACCTGAAGTGGTTGATGCTTCAACAGTTATTACACCTGTGCCACCCCCAGCGATATGCAAAATTGAGCGGCAAGAGGCGGGGGTAGTGCATTCGGTCGCAGAGAGCTCTTCAGGGGCTGGTAAATCTCGTGTGCTATCTTTTTCTTACATATTTTTGACTTGTCATTTCTGAATATTCATGATTTTGCGTTTTCTTCTTCTTCTTTTCTAGGTTCGTCATCTCAGCTTCGCGCGCGCGTTGATGCTTTATTGTCTGATGACGACCCAGATAAGCTCCTCGTCTGCTTGGAAGTTGGCAATTTTCTCAATTTCGTAGAGTCACTGGTCGGTAAACTTCTGGAGAAGAGACTCCCTTTCGGTGATTTTCGCCCGATCCTTGAGCGCAAAATAGCCTTAATAAAGGATACTGTCTCCCTTGACATCGCTGAAGCTTTGACCGAGGATGTAAATCAATTTGAGCGTAAGTTTGTGAAACTCCAGGAGCTCCAATCTATTGGTGTCTCTGGGTATGTTGCTGCGCAAATGGAGGCTCGTATGCAGACATGGCGTGAATCTCGAGAATCGATCGAAATTGGGATTCAGGCGCAGCGAAAACGGGTCGACCAAGCGGAGGCAGTTCTTTCCGAAAGATCGGCTCATTTACGTGAAATTGACTCGTCGTTAGCCTCTGTTGACGTCGAAATAGCGGAGCTTGAGCGAAAGCTGGTGGAGGCGAAGCAGCGAAGAACTATTCTGGAGGTGACCAAGGCTGGGGAGGAGCATAGCAAGGCCGTGATATCCAGCAAAGTGATGCTCTCGAGGGAAAGATTAGCCAGGATGGAGGAAGAAGCCGCGCAACTCTTATCTGCATCTGAGGACTCCTTCAAAACCGAGCTGCAGCGTGAGCTTGAACGTGCTTATGCTGAAGAGTTAATCAAGCTTGAGCAAGAAATCATTAGTCTAAAATACAATGTAAAGATTAGCCAGGATGGAGGAAGAAGCCGCGCAACTCTTATCTGCATCTGAGGACTCCTTCAAAACCGAGCTGCAGCGTGAGCTTGAATGTGCTTATGCTGAAGAGTTAATCAAGCTTGAGCAAGAAATCATTAGTCTAAAATACAATGTTAAGTGATTGTGACTGTTGTATCCGAACATTTTTGTTAATGATATGCATGTTTTGTTCAGTGCGCTTTTTATTCTTATTATGATTTCTCATTCTTTTTAGAACAATCAACCTATGCTGAAGAGTTAATCAAGCTTGAGCAAGAAATCATTAGTCTAAAATACAATGTAAAGTGATTGTGACTGCTGTATCCGAACTTTTTTGTTAATGACATGCGTGTTTTGTTCAATACCCTTTTTATTCTTATTATGATTTCTCATTCTCTTTTTTTTTTTTTTAGAATAATCAACCATAATACTTGTAGGATTTTTGGCAAATCCTCAGCCGTCAACGGATTTGGTATGCCTTTACCGACTACCGTTTGAATCGGGCTAGCTTGTGAATTATCTAGGTCCGTTTCACAAGTAACGTTGTGCTAAAGGGATGAACCCCTTTAGACTTAATGCTACGAATTTGAATACGTAGACTTGATCATTTTCTTACGGTAAAAGACAAACCGGCGACGCGTATTAGGCGCCGACTTATCCCTGCTTAGGCTTCGGGATCAAATTCCCCAGACTAGAATTCTGGTGTCTTTTTCAATCGGTGAAAGACTAAACCGGCAACGTGTGTTAGGCGTTGACCTATCCCTACTTAGGATTCGGGATAAAATTCCCTGTACCTGTGAGGTACGGATTTTGGGAGTTGAAAATATAGCATCCTTTTATAGGACAAAAACGAACCAGATACTGAAGAGGATGAATTTTATATTCTTTCTTCAGTCCTTCTTTTGAGGGAGAAGTGAACCCGATATCAAAGAAGCAGAATTTTATATTCTATCCTTGGAGAGTAGAAGAAACTAAAAGTGGGATCTCCACTTCAAGAATCTGTGAAATGAAACTAAGAATGGGATCTCCATCCTGAGAATCGGGAGGATTCAGTTTACCCCAACTTTTATAGTCTAGGTCATCTGATCCGGGAATAAGTTTTCTTGTTTATCAAGATGAAATTCAAACTCCAACCCTAACTTTTATAGGTTTGGCCGGAGAGACAGACATGAAGTGTTTTCGTTTTATCGAAGAGAAATCCAATCTTGGCCAGAGTGACTTGATAGTTGGACCAAAAGGGGGATATTTGAGACGACCCTGACTTTTATAGGTTTGGTCGTTCAAGTAGAGCGAGGGCCTTCGTTCACCGAAGGGGGAAGGCAACTTGAGAGTAGGAATGTGAGTATCAATCATAGTGGCAGTCAGACTTGGCCCAAGGAATTTAGGCCTGTTGTAAACTGATCTGATAATGAGGGATACTAAGAATTTTCTTGTGAGGAAAGATTGGTTCTAACAAGTAATCAAATCTCATCTCACAAAAGATTGTTTAGACGATTACAGCAGGGGTTCCCTATAACCAGGTTTGAATTATTTTAGAGAACAGCTGGTTGTTTCCGGGTTATCCTTAAGAATATCGTATATGGTATTCTCCAGGAACTTCCCGTCAATAATGAATTCTGAATGTACTAAGGGTAGTACTTTTTCAGAAATTTGCCATTTATTGGCATCATGAGCCGGTCACCATCCTTGGTAACTAGGCGATATACGCCACTCGGGTAGACTGTCTCTACTACGAATGGTCTGTCCCATTTGGGTTCAAATTTACCTTTCTTCTTGGAGTTAAGGATCATAGGCCGTCTTTCAGTTAAGACCAAATCTCCTTCCTTAAAACTCCGTTGTCGAACCTTCTTATCGAAAGCTCGGGATATTCTGGCTTGGTAGAACTCAATATGTTGCTGAGCTTCTAAGCGCTTTTCGTCAAGCATCTCGAGTTCTTCGAGGCGTTTCTGATGTTGCTCTTCGGTCGTCATCTGGGTTGCGAGAGCGATTCGAAGAGATGGGATTTGTATTTCTAACGGAAGGACGGCTTCACACCCGTACACTAAAGAGTATGGGGTTGCTCCCGTCGGCGTGCACACTGTGGTACGATAGGCCCACAGAGCCGCGCCGAGCTTGTCGTCCCAATCTCGCTTATTGGTCTTCACGAGTTTTGACAACAGTTTTATGATAGTCTTATTGAAAGCTTCAGCCAATCCATTCGCTGTGGGATTATAAGCCGTTGACGAGATATCCTGAATTTTAAACTTCTCGCAAAACCTGATAAAGGCGTTGCTGACAAACTGAGGACCGTTGTCATGTATGATTCGTCTTGGGACACCATGCCGGTAGATAATATGGTGTTTGATGAATGCGATGACATTGCTTGTTTTAACTTCTCTGAGTGGGACCGCTTCAGCCCATTTGGAGAAGTAGTCAGTAATTGCTAAGATGAACCGGTCACCTTTGATCGACGGGGGATTTATAGGACCAACGATGTCCATTCCCCAAGTTTCAAATGGCCATGATGTGACCGACGGATGCAAATACTCCGGCGGTTGGTGCATATAATTCGCATGTATCTGACACTCATGACATTTTCGGGCGTATGCAACTGCGTCAGTCATTATATGAGGCCAGAAGTATCCCATTCTTCTGATGCGGTCATAAAGTTTGGGACCGGGTTGGTGTGCACCACAAACCCCTTCGTGCGCTTCCTTGAGGACTTCCTTCGCCTCTTTAGTCGATAAACAACGTAGCAGTAAACCATCATACCCCCTGCGATATAGCGTTCGACTCTCCGTGTTATAGTAAAATCTTGCCGCCCTTCGTCGGATTGAATCCCTCTCTTTCACATCTTCCGGTAGGATCCCATGTAGGACATAATCGATGATAGGGAAACGCCAATCTCGGGGTTCAAGCTCGAGTTGAGTTGAATATACCTCTTGAACATCCTCTTCCTTGTCATCTTCATCGTGAATTGGCACGAAGAGTTGATGAGTTCTCACCGTAACGGACTGTTCCATTTCGGGCGGCTGTGCCAGGGACACGGCTAATGCTGCCAGCGCATCTGCGTACGTGTTTTGCAGGCGTGGAATATATTCGATGAAGAATCTTTCAAACGATTCAGCCATCTCAACGGCTGCCTTGTGGTATGGTATCAAATCCTGATTTCTGACTTCATACTCTCCCTGAACTTGCTTAACTATTAGTTGAGAATCACCGAAGGCTTCGAGATACTCAACCCCCAGCTCTTTAGCAAAGCTGAGCCCAATAAGTAACGCATTATATTCGGCTACATTGTTTGAGCACGGCCTGGTTAGTGAGTAAGCTCGAGGTATCACATGTTTTCCTGGGGAGACTAAGACGACTCCAACTCCGGAGGAAATCTTAGAAGATCCAGGAGCACTTGCTACATTGGCCGCTCGAGAAGCACCATCAAAGTATAAACGCCATACTTGTTGACAAGAGGTTGCGTTAACTTCATGGGTTTCATCCGGCAAATCGTCGTATATCTCGGGCGTATCCGTAGTTGGGTTAGCTGCCAAGAGATCACAGATGGCTTGTCCTTTTACCGACTTCTGTTGTTTAAAGTGCAGGTCATATTGGGACAGGAGTAAGGCCCATTTTGCCAAGCGCCAGTTCATGAAAGCGGGTTGTGTCATGAATACTCGGACTGGGTTAACTTTGGAGATAACATAAATAGTCTGTCCTACTAGGTAATGTCGCATCTTTTGTATCGCGAATACCAAGGCAAGACATTCCCTTTCGATCATGGGATATCGGGATTCAGAACCTATCAAGGTCCGACTTAGATAATATACTGCCTGCTCACGACCGTTATCGTCATCTTGCGCAAGTAATGCACTTAATGAGTGGCTCGTCGCCTTGATATAAATCAAGAACGGTTTACCCGATTTCGGTGCAACGAGTACAGGAGACTTTGAGAGATATTCTTTAATACTCTCGAATGCCTTTTGACACGCATCATCCCATACGAACGACACGCCTTTCTTTGTGAGTTTGGAGAATGGCTGACACTTTCCCGAAAGGTTCGAGATGAACCGACGGATATAAGCTAATCGCCCTTGCAATCCTCGGAGCTCCTTGAGATTTCTCGGAGGTTGTAATTCATTAATTGCCTTAACTTTATCAGGGTCGATGCGGATACCTGTTGTAGTGACGACAAATCCCAGAAACTTACCACTTGACATTCCAAGGAAAGACTTGGTGGGATTCATCTTTAACTGGTGAGTTCGCATAAGCTCGAACATAGTCTTTAGATCCTTGAGGTGATCGTTTTTATTACGGCTCTTCACTACCAAATCGTCGACATAGCATTCGACGGTTTTACGGAGATGCTCTTGAAAAATTTTGGACATGGCCCGTTGATAAGTGGCGCCCGCGTTCTTTAGACCAAAAGGCATCACTGTGTAGAAGAACACTCTGAGAGGTGTCCTGAATGCGGTATGTTTTTCATCTTCTGGGTGCATCTTGATTTGATTGTAACCCGAGAATCCATCCATAAAGGACATCCTCTCAAACCCACATGTGTTATCAATAATAACATCTGTGATTGGGAGAGTGAAATCATCTTTCGGACATGCTTCATTCAGGTTCCTGAAGTCTATGCAAATCCTGATTTTGCCATTCTTCTTCATGACGGGAACGATGTTGGCTAACCAGTC